>NC_134363.1:157166893-157347215 GCF_048569485.1 Anomaloglossus baeobatrachus | reverse complement strand
GGATGCGAGGAGGGATGAGGAGGGATGAGGAGGGATGAGGAGGGATGAGGGTGAGGAGGGGATGAGGAGGGTGAGGAGGGATGAGGTGAGGAGGATGAGGAGGGATGAGGGGAGGAGGGATGAGGAGGGATGAGGAGGGATGAGGGGGGATGAGGAGGGATGAGGGTGAGGAGGGATGAGGAGGATGAGGAGGGATGAGGGGATGAGGAGGGATGAGGAGGTGAGGAGGAGGGATGAGGGTGAGGAGGGATGAGGGAGGATGAGGAGGGAGTGAGGGATGAGGAGGGATGAGGAGTGAGGAGGATGAGGAGGGATGAGGAGGGGATGAGGAGGGATGAGGAGGAGGATGAGGGTGAGGAGGATGAGGGTGGAGGAGGGGTGAGGGTGGAGGAGGGTGAGGAGGGATGAGGGTGAGGAGGGATGAGGAGGGAGAGGGATGAGGAGGGATGAGAGTGAGAGGGATGAGGAGGGATGAGGAGGGATGGGAGGAGGGGATGGAGGGGGATGGGGGATGAGGTGAGGAGGGATGAGGGATGAGGAGGGAGGAGGGATGAGGAGGGATGAGAGTGAGGAGGGATAGGAGGGATGAGGGTGGAGGAGGGATGAGGAGGGATGAGGAGGATGAGGGTGAGGAGGGATGAGGGAGGGATGAGGAGGGAGAGGAGGGATGAGGAGGAATGAGGGGATGAGGAGGATGAGGAGGGATGAGAGGAATGAGGGGGATGAGGAGGGATGAGGGGGGATGAGAGGGATGAGGGGGGATGAGGAGGGATGAGGGGTATGAGGAGAGGAGAAGAAGGGAGGAGAGGAGGGATGAGAAAAGGGAGGAGAAGGAGAGGGATGAGAGAGGAGAAGAAGGGAGGAGAAGGAGAAGGAGAAGAAGGGAGAGGGAGAAGAAGAGGAAGGAGGAAGGAGAGAAAGGAGGAGGATAAGAGAAGAAGGGAGGAGAAGGAGAAGGAGAAGGAGAGAAGAGAGAAGGAGAGAGGAGAAGAGAAGGAGAAGGGAGGAGAAGGAGAAGAAGGGAGGAGAAGGACAAGGAGAAGAAGGGAGGAGAAGGAGAAGATGAAGAGGGAGGAGAAGGAGAAGAAGGGAGGAGAGGAGAAGTAGAAGAAGGAGGAGAAGGAGAAGGAGAAGAAGGGAGGAGAAGAGATGAAGGGAGGAGAAGGAGAAGGAGGAGAAGGGAGGAGAAGGAGAAGAAGGGAGGAGAGGAGAAGGAGAAGAAGGGAGGAGAAGGAGAGAAGGAGAGAAGGAAGAAGGAGGAGAAGGACGAAGAAGGGAGGAGAACGAGAAGGAGAAGAAGGGAGGAGAAGGAGCAGAAGAATAAGGGAGGAGAAGGAGAAGATGGGTGGAGAGGAGAGGCGAAGAAGGGAGGAGAAGGAGAAGAAGGAGAAGGAGAAGGGAGGAAGGAGGAGAAGGAGAAGACAGGAGAAGAAGGAGGAGACGGAGAAGAGGGAGGAGAAGGGAGAAGGGGAGAAGGAGAGGAGAAGAAGGGAGGAGAAGGAGAAGAAGGGAGGAAAGGAGAAGAGAAGGAGAAGAAGGTAGGAGAAGGAGAAGGAGGGAGGGAAGGAGAGAAGAAGAAGGAGAAGGAGAAGAAGGGAGGAGAAGGAGAAGAAGGGAGGAGAAGGAGCAGAAGGGAGGAGAAGGAGAATAAGGAGGAGAAGGAGAAGAAGGAGGAGAAGGAGAAGGAGAAGAAGAGGAGAAGGAGAAGAGGAAGGGAGGAGAGAGGCGAAGGGAAGGAGAGAGGGGGGAGGAGGGAGGAGGGGACGAGAAAACCATAATACGGCACTATTGACCACTGTGTACCTCCACATGGTTCTAATTTCAAATGGCACATTCTCTGTCAGGTATTGTATGGATAAACGTTGTTCCATGCTCTAGTGGAGGTTAGATCATGTCGGACATCCTTGTAAGGGTATGTTCACACAGGGCACTTTTTTCTGCAACAAAGCCTCCTATCTTGTCAAGAAATTACCTGTGCTTTTGCTGCAGTTTTGCACTTCCTCATAGATTTGTATGAGTGCAAAACGGTGAAAGGCTGTGTCCACGTTGCTTTTTACCTGCTTTTTTGCTGCTTTTTCAAACTGCAGCGGTTTAATGCCAAAATGGTTGTGTTCTGCTTTTCAAGCAAAGTCTATGGGAATTTGGGTTTCTTGTGCCCACTATGCAGTTCAAAACGCAAATGGCAAAAAACAATTGACATGTTGCTTCTTTGAAAAGCAGAGTTTTTTGCCCAAATTTCTGCCACAAAAAGGCAGCATTTTGAACAGCATAGTGCGCACAAGAAACCCAAATTCCCATAGACTTTGCTTGAGGCCTCCAACACACATCCATTAAAGACGTGCGTGTTTGGTCCGTTTCCGTATATACCGGAAACACGGACAAACGTGCACCAATGTTAGATCTATGTTTGAGGTCACACGTGCGTTATTCCATAATGTCCGTGTGTCCGTGATCCGTATTTGTTTCCATTTTGCACGGAAGCATGTCCGTTTTCTGCATGGAGCACGCACACACGGACCCAATGAAAGTCTATGGGTATGTGCGCACACGTTAGTAAACACGTATGCATCTCCGCATGCTCCGTGTACGTTTTGTGCTTTTTTCTAGCGATGTCGGTCATTCTTTCTTTTTCTGTGTATGTCGGTCAATCTCCCTCAGTCCGTCGGCCGGTCTCTCTGTCTTGTCTGTCCCTCTCTCTCTCTGTCTGTCTGTCAGTCAGTTTCCCCCCCCTCTCTCATACTCACCGTTCCCCGATTACCGGCGCGGCGCTGCACGGCTGTTAAAAAAACCTCCGGCGGCTTTTACTATTTTGAAAAAAGCCGTCCGCTCATTAATCAATCTCGTATTCCCTGCTTTCCCCGCCCACCGGCGCCTATGATTGGTTGCAGTGAGACATGCCCCCACGCTGAGTGACAGCTGTCTCACTGCAACCAATCACAGCCGCCGGTGGGCGTGTCACTATCGAGCAGTAAAATAAATAAATAATTTTAAAAAAAAACGACGTGCGGATCCCCTCATTTAGATACCAGCCAGGGTAAAGTCAAACTGCCTGAAGGCTGGTATTCTCAGGATGGGGAGCCCCACATTATGGTGAGCCCCCCCCAGCCTAACAATATCAGCAAGCAGCCGCCCAGAATAGCTACATCTATTAAATGCAACAGTACTGGGACTGTACCCGGTTCTTCCCAATTTGCCCTGGTGCATTGGCAATCGGGGTAATAAGGAGTTAATGGCAGCCCATAGCTGCCACTAAGTCCAAGATTGATCATGTCAGGCGTCTCCCCGAGATACCTTCCATGATTAATCTGTAAGTTACAGTAAATAAACACATACACCGAAGAAATCCTTTATTTGGAATAATAAACACTAACAAATACCCTCGTTCACTACTTTATTAAGCCCGAAAAAGCCATCCATGTCCGGCGTAATCCACGGAGGTCCCACGTCGCTTACAGCTCTGCTACATGAAGGTGACAGGAGCTGCAGAAGACACCGCCGCTCCTGCCAGATCCACACAGCAACTGAGGTTAGCCGCGCGATCAGCTGAGCTGTCACTGAGGTTACTCGCGGCCACCGCTGGATCCTCCAACTGTGACTGCAAGTTGCCCGAGTGACAGCGATGAAGTCACAGGTGAGTTGCGGTCTCGGGTGGAGGATCCAGCTAGCCGCGGGGTAACCTGAGTGACAGCAGCGCTAATCGCGCTGCTCACTTCAGTGACTCAGGGGATTAGCGGTCACCGGTGAGTCCTTCACGGGTGACCGCTAATCAGTACGCGACACCCAGACAGAGCCGCGATATGACAATGAAGTCGGGTGAAGTTCACCCGAGTTCATTCTCATCGCGCAACTATGTCTGCTGTCAGCCGGCATGTATCAACGACATTTTGCATCACACACGGATCATTTCACACGGGAAACACAAACACATGTTAGTTACGTTACTAATAGTTACATCACGCACACATGGACATTTCACACGCACATACGCCTAGCATACGCCATTCACACAGATGCCACACGTACCATAAAAACGGACCTAAAAACGGATCACGGACCGGAAAAACAGACCGTATGACACATGCATGTTTTTCACGATGTGTGTTGGAGGCCTGAAAAGCAGAACACATCCATTTTGGCATTAAGGGTATGACTGCACTTTGCGTTTCCACCTGCGTTTCTGGTGCTTTTTAGGTCCGTTTTGAGCTGCAGCGTTTTCATGCCAAAACGCATGCGTTGTGCTTTTCCATGATAGTCTATGGGAAATGTAGATTTCTAGACCGCACTTTGCATCTTAAAATGCTGCGTTTAATTTGCAGAATTTGTGGCAAAAACCATGCGTTCAAAGAAGCATGTCAATTGTTTTTGCTATTTCTGCAGCGATTTAATAACATTGAAGTCAATGAGAAGTATCAAAAAGCAACAAACATCAAAATTCCAGCGTTTTACATGCTGTTTAGGTGCACAAACAATACGTATTTGCCTTCAAAAATGCATGCTTTTCAGACATTAAAATAATGGAATAATATGTCCCTTTACACACACACATAGTCCGACAATTACATTTTGAAAATTATGATTTTATTGCTATTTTAGCAATAAATATTATAAAACCGCTATAATTTCATGAAATATAACTATTTTCTTAAATAATTCAAAAATTATATGTTTTGCTTTTTTTTCTCTTTTTTCATTCTGTTTGACTGTTTAATCTTTATTTAGCAGTGTCTTGATGTTCAAAACGCATCTGTCAAAACGCTATTGAAAAGCATGGAAAAAGCGCTGAAAACGCATCTAAAACGCGGTAAATACGCATGCGTTTTCTGCGCTAAGTTTCTGGAAACGGCAACTTTGGCTAAATCAATTAGGGCAAAAAATGTGCGTTTAGAACTGCAAGTAGGAAAACGCAAAGTGCGGTCATAGCCTAAACGTTGCAGTTGAAAAAGCAGGTAAAAAGCAATGTGGGCACAAAGCCAAAGACTTGACATTCTCATTCTTTCAAACAAGCAGCAAAAAAACAAGGAGGTTAACATTTTAGTCAGGAAAAAAAAACCAAAGTGTTTTTTTTCTGCGTGTGTGTGTGAGATTTCTGGATTCTCATAAGCTTTGCTGATTCTAAAACAGTTTTTTTTTCCCTTTTTCTTCTGTGCCCCTCCATTGCAAAGACATGTCCCCCTGAAATAAAGATACAAATTTTTCCTTCAACCAAATGGGAACTTCCTTGTGGGCGTATATCACAGAACGTTCCTTGTGGGCGTATATCACAGAATGTTCCTTGTGTTGTGGGCGTATATCACAGAACGTTCCTTGTGGGCGTATATCACAGAACGTTCCTTGTGGGCGTATATCACAGAACGTTCCTTGTGGGCGTATATCACAGAACGTTCCTTGTGGGCGTATATCACAGAACGTTCCTTGTGGGCGTATATCACAGAACGTTCCTTGTGGGCGTATATCACAGAACGTTCCTTGTGGGCGTATATCACAGAACGTTGCTTGTGGGCGTTTGCTTTAAGAATATGAAACCGTTCTCACAGTCTGAAACACCTTAGTCAAAAAATACACAAAGAAAAAGTAAATCTTCCAAACATTTTACACTATAGTAAATTAACCACATTATTCTATCATTGTAACACCTTTTATGAGGCTGTGACCACAACACGCTGACATATGACTATTACATACTGTATAGTATTCACACCTACATAACACGGCCAAACATTGTAGCTGCACAACCAGCTAAACTAGAACATTCAGAATAATCTGACACTCTGGGACGAGATTCATGAAATGATTTGCTACAAAATTTTGCATAAATCTGTTTGATATTTCTCATGCCATAGTGTTGTGCAAACATTTTGCAGCTTTTTTTTTTCTTAACAGTTTTTGAAAAGTTGTTCAGAAATTTTTTTTTTAGAGCTGTGTGCACACGTTCCGTTTTTGCCTAATTTTTTTATGCATTTTTGAGTGCAGATTGGTTACAAAATCTGAAAAAATTCTGATGCCAGAAAAGTTAGTGAGAATCCTGAAAAGTAATTTATGACTTGCAGAATATAATCTGCAGCGGGTCAATTGTTTCAGCGTTTTTGCCCCAATTGACTTCAATGGGTGACTGTCAAAATGCTATAAAAATGTAGAATTTTTTTTTCCAGATTTGCTGCGTTTTTGCAGTGTTTTTTTTCGCCATTTGGCTTCAATGGGTGATTCAAAAAATGCAGCTTACAAAAAGATTGCGGATTTGCTGCATTTTTTTTGCATGCATTTTTTTTCTAAAGAGATAAATATAAATATGAAATTGCACAACCCCCCCTGACATATAATACAATTTCACCCTGTGAGGCTTATTCGGCAGCTTTTTATGATGACATAAATAAATGAATGAAAAAACAACTTGGGGTCCCTCCATTTTGTATTACCAGCAAAAGTAAAGCAGACAGCTGGGGGCTGATATTATCAGGTATGGAAAGCTCTTGGTTATTGGGCACGTCCCAGTTTACCATTTTAAAAAAAAAACCCATGCAGATCCACTGTAGTCCACCGAATCTGCTGTGGTCCAGAGGCAACGTGAGCAGGAACGTCTGAAGACTGACGTCACCGCTCTCGACACCCGGCACCTCTGAAGATCGGTGACATCACTGCTGTTCAGACTTTCCTCTGCAGTTGGACAATGGTGGATTTGGTGGACTGTGGTGGACCTCCATGGGTTTGTTGTTTTCTTTTTCAATAACATGTTGAACCAGGGAAAGAGTTGGTGTTTATATAAATATATGTGGGGGTTTTTTTTTTTTTTTTTCTTACTGGGTTAGTATTAGGGGTGTCTGATAGATCCCTCTCCATTACTAATCCCTGGGTTTGATGCCAACTGACATTACACAGCTGATATCAGCCCCAAAAATATTGCCACCGCTCCAGGGCACACTGTAAGAGCCAGGCAAAGAGCCAGAATTGGAGTATCTTGTAATGCTCAACTTTTGGGTTGGCTGCGGGCTGCTATTTTAAGGCTGAGAAGGACCTAATAACCATGGAGCTTCCCAATCTGATAATATCTGTCTGTTTTAACATGGCTGGTTCATAAAAATAGGACAGACCCCATGCCATTTTTTTATTTTATGTAATATAAAAAACTCTACAATAAGCTCCAAAGGATACAATTTTATTATATGGCGGGGGTGTGTGTGCAATTATGTCTATATGTGTCATGCCCGGGTTAGGCTACTTTCACACCTGCTTTGAACGGCATCCGTTGCTATCCGCCGCCTTGAGGAATACGGTAACCGTTGCAGGAGACAGTTTGATTCCTCATAGACTTTATTAGCTATGGATAGCAACGGATGGCCTTGCGTTGCATCCGTTAGCCGATGCTGCGTTGCATCCGCTTGGCAGATGGAACGCTGCATGTAACATTTTTCTGCGCTTGGCGGGGTGTGAAAAAAACGCAACCTGCAGGATTCCGTCGGCGTCCGTGTTTTTTTATAATGGATGCCTATGGTGGCGGATTCCATTAGAATCCGTCATTTGAAGGATTCCGTTAACGCAACCGTCTTTACACAACTGCGCATGCCCGGATGTGTAAAGTCAAGAACAAAAAACTATAACGGATTGCGTCATTTTGTACGATCCGTTGCATCCGTTGTGCCACTATATGAAACGCATCCAATGCATCCGTCACACAACGCAATGCAACGGATACCGTTCAACGCAAGTGTGAAACTAGCCTTAGGGGGAACACCCAGTGTAGAGCAGAACACAGATGGGAACACCAGGAAAGATGATAATGGAAGGCCCTACTGTTAGGGAGAAGGGTCACCTGAGGCTGAGCCCTGCAACCCCTAATGTCCCTACACGGGTCCTCAAAAACAAGTAATTTTGCTGCTGCATTTTACCGGCCAAAAGATGCAAACATTTCTGCATTCAAATACTTAACGTGTGCACATACCCTAAGTGTGGAGAAAATTACAACAGAAAAATGACAATTCTGGTGTCTGTATTCTTTTTTTACTTCTTTACTGTATAATTCTGATAGCAAAATAATGATTTTATAAGTCTAGCTCTGAAGTGAGAGAATTTATCCAAATGTATTCAGTCTGTGCCCACATAAGGCAAATAACAGCTACAGCTCATACTGAGCAGTGTGAGATCTCAGCAGGGAGGAGAGACACTGAGGAGCTATCAACAAGGCTAGGTGAGTTGAGATCTCAGCAGAGAGGAGGGACACTGAGGCGCTGACAGCTAGGCTAAGAGGGTGGAGATCTCAGTAGGGAGGAATAACACTGAGGCACTGACAGCTAGGCTAAGTGGGTGGAGATCTCAGCAGGGAGGAGGGACACTGAGGAGCTGTCAACAAGGCTAGGTGGGTGGAGATCTCAGCAGGAATGAGGGACACTGAGGAGATGATAATTAGGCTAGGTGAGTGGAGATCTCAGCAGGGAGGAGGGACACTGAGGACCTGACAGCTAGGTAAAGTGGGTGGAGATCTCAGCAGGGAGGAGGAACACTGAGGAACTGTCAACAAGGCTAGGTGGGTGGAGATGTCAGCAGGGAGGCAGGAAACCTAGGAGCTGATAACTAGGTTAGGTCAGTGGCAATCTCAGCAGGGAGGAGGGACATTGAGGAGCTGAAAACTAGGCTAGGTCAGTGGAGATCTAAGCAGGGAGGAAGTATACTGAGGAACTGACAACTAGGCTAGGTCAGTGGAGATCTAAGCAGGGAGGAGGTATACTGAGGAACTGACAACTAGGCTAGGTTGGCATAGATTTACTGTAAAGTTACCGAAATGGTCACACAGCTGTTCTGACATGAATTTCAAAGTAAATACACCAGACTCAGAGGACTAATGTATATAGTATAGTGTGTAAACTGTTGATAGATCTGTTGTTAACATAATAAAATCAGCCATATATGAATCATAAAACTGTAATAGGAAAAGTCATGAGCTGTGCTCACTGTGTAGTCATGAGGCTTTCCCACGTGAAATGGGGTAAGAAGCAAAGCAGCGAAACATTGAATGCTTCATTTAGTTTGTTGTTATGGAATTCAGTATTTTAGCAATATCCAAGCGGCGTGTAAACTGAGCTAAAAATTCAATAATCCTCAATGTCAGTGAACAATATTCTGCATATTTCTGTATTGTGCAGATAAAAAAAAATACTGAAGAAAATCTGCAAGCAAATCCTTATGCCAGCAAAGTCAGCGAGAAACCTGTAGTATAGAATGCAGGACAGGCGCTGCCTAAGGGGCTGCTTTTGGTTTAGAACTCAAAATTCTGGTGACAGGTTCCCTTTAGGCTAAGACCCCACTTTGCGTTCTCCTACTTGCAGTTCTAAACGCACGTTTTGGGCTTAATTGATTTGACCAAAGTTGCCTTTTTCAGAAATTTAGCGCTACAAACACATGCGTATTTACCGCGTTTTAGATGCGTTTTCAGAGCTTTTTCACCTGCGTTTTGACAGATGCGTTTTGAACATCAAGACACTGCTAAATAAAGTTTAATCTGTCAAACACAATGAAAAAAGAAAAAAAAAAGGAAAACATATAATTTTAGAAATAATTAAGAAAATAGAAATATTGAATAAAATTATAGCGGTAATATACTATTTATTGGAAAAATAGGAATAAATTATTATTTTTCTTTAATTTAATTGTCAGACTATGTGTGTGTGTGTGTAAAGGAACATATGAAATCATTATTTCAATGTCCAAGACGCATGTTTTCTGCACATAAAAAGCAGGTAAAACGCAGGCATTTGCAGGAATCGTGGTTTTTGCCATTTCTCATTGACTTCAATGTTAGCAAAACGCACCCAAAATGGCAAAAACAATTGACATGCTGCTTCTTTGAACGCATGGTTTCTGCCACAAAATATGCAAATTAAACGCAGCGTTTGGAAACGCAAAGTGGGGTCTAGAAATCCCCATTTTCCATTGACTTTGCTGTAAAATCAAAACGCATGCCTTTTGGCATGAAAAAGGTGGTTCTAAAAACAGACCTAAAAAGCACCTGAAACGCAGGTGGAAACGCAAAGTGTGGTCTCAGCCTTAAATTGAAATATACTTGGATTTGTGTATGATGGTTACAAATAAGCTGAGCAGCAGCGCTCAATGTCAGGCAGCAGCTGCAAAAGCAAACAAGATTCTATGGTGTATAAAAGGAGAGATTAGATCCCGGGATCCCAACCCCTCTATAAATCACTTGTAAGGCCACATCTGGAATATGGGATCCAGTTTTGAGCTACATCTTCTAAAAAGTAGATTTCAAAGGTAGTCCAAAAGCGACAACTAAATTGTATGTGATGGCGGCCTTTCCTGTAATGAAAGGTTAGAGAAGAGGAGATCTCATTTATACATATAAATACATGTGTGGTCAATATAAAGGACTGGCTCATGATTTATTCCTAAGGGCTGCTTCTCACTTGCGAGTTTCTCGCAGTAGAGCAATGCGAGAAAATCTCGCATTGGAATCAGACACATGTTAGTCAATGATTCAGCTCTCATCTGCGATTTGTTTCTCAGTCCAAATCAGACTGAGAAAAAAAATCGCAGCATGCTGCTTTTTTGCGAGTTTCTACTGCGAGTCTCTCGAATGCAAGTCTATGGGAGCGTGTAAATAATCGGATGTCACGGGACGGCACTCACACCATCCTAGTGACATCCGATTTTCTAAATACATTTCTCGCATGTTTCTTAAAAATCTGGAAACGAGTGATGTCTCACAATGTCTGTCAATCACTATTCTCTGTCAGTCGGTGTCTCCCTCTCGGACTCTATTCTCTCTCTGTCGGTCGGTCACTATCTCTCTGTCGATCGGTCACTATCTCTGTCTTTCACTCTCTGTCCATGTCAGTCTATCCCTCTCCCCCCCTCTCTCATACTCACTGATCCCCGATCCCCGGCGCGGCGCTGCACAGCATTCACACTGCTCCGGCGGCTTCTCCTCTTTTGAAAAAGCCGGCCGCTCATTAAACAATCTCGTATTCCCTGCTTTACTCGCCCACCGGCGCCTATGATTGGTTGCAGTGAGACACGCCTCCACGCTGAGTGACAGGTGTCTCACTGCAACCAATCACAGCAGCCGGTGGGCGGGTCTATACTGTGCAGTGAAATAAATAATTATAAAAAAATGGCGTGCGGTCCCCCCCAATTTTAATACCAGCCAGATACAGCCATACGGCTGAAGGCTGGTATTCTCAGGATGGGGAGCCCCACGTTATGGGGAGTCCCCCAGCCTAACAATATCAGCCAGCAGCCGCCCAGAATAGTCGCATACATTATATGCGACAGTTGTGGGACTGTACCCGGCTCTTCCCGATTTGCCCTGGTGCGTTGGCAAATCGGGGTAATAAGGAGTTAATGGCAGCCCATAGCTGCCAATAAGTCCTAGATTAATCATGTCAGGCGTCTATGAGACACCCTCCATGATTAATCTGTAAGTTACAGTAAATAAACACACACACCCGAAAAAATCCTTTATTAGAAATTAAAAACACTAACAAATTCCCTGGTTCAACAATTTAATAAGCCCCAAAAAGCCCTCCCTGTCCGGCGTAATCCACGGACCTCCAGCGTCGCTTCCAGCTCTGCTGCATGCAGGTGACAAGAGCTGCAGCAGACACCGCCGCTCCTGTCAGCTCCACGCAACAAATGAGGTGAGTAGCGCGATCAGCTGAGCTGTCAGTGAGGTTACCCGCTGTCACTGGATCCAGCGGTGGCCGCGATTAACCTCAGTGACAGCTCAGCTGTTCACACTACTCACCTCAGTTGCTGCGTGGAGCTGACAGGAGCGGCTGTGTTTTCTGCAGCTCCGGTCACCTCCATGCAGCAGAGCTGGAAGCGACGCTGGAGGTCCGTGGATTACGCCGGACATGGAGGGCTTTTTGGGGCTGATTAAATTGCTGAACCAGGGAATTTGTTAGTGTTTTTAATTTCTAATAAATGATTTTTTCAGGTGTGTGTGTGTTTATTTACTGTAACTTACAGATTAATCATGGAGGGTGTGGGTGTCTCATAGACGCCTGACATGATTAATCTAGGATTTAGTGGCAGATATGGGCTGCCATTAACTCCTTATTACCCCGATTTGCCAACGCACCAGGGCAAATCGGGAAGAGCCGGGTACAGTCCCAGAACTGTCGCATATAATGTAAGCGGCAATTCTGGGCGGCTGCTGACTGATATTGTTAGGCTGGGGGGCTCCCCATAACGTGGAGCTCCCCATCCTGAGAATACCAGCCTTCAGCCGTATGGCTGTATCTGGCTGGTAATAAAATTGGGGGGGACCGACCGCACGCCATTTTTTATAATTATTTATTTATTTCACTGCACAGTATAGACACGCCCACCGGCTGCTGTGATTGGTTGCAGTGAGACACATGTCACTCAGCGTGGAGGCGTGTCTCACTGCAACCAATTATAGGCGCCTGTGGGCGGGGAAAGCAGGGAATACGAGATTGTTTAATGAGCGGCCGGCTTTTTCAAAATAGTAAAAGCCGCCAGAGCAGTGAGAAAGCCGTGCAGCGCCACGCTGGGGATCGGGGATCGGTGAGTATGAGAGAGGGCTGCTAACTTCAGTCACTCAGGGGATTAGCGGTCACCGGTGAATCCTTCACTGGTGACCGCTAATCAGGACGCGACACAGACAGAGCCGCAGCATGACAATGAAGTCGGGTGAAGTTCACCCAAGTTCATTCTGATCGTGCGGCTCTTTCTGTGTCTGCTGTCATCTGCCATTCAGCTCTGCTACATGGCTGTCTGTGTCTGCTGTCAGCGGCCATGTAGCAGAGCTGAATGGCAGATGACATAGTAAAAAATACGCATTACACACGCATTACACACGCTAGTAAAATCATTAATTTATTCAGAAAAAGCATCGCACTTGCGTTGCACTCGCACCTAACGAGAACTAAAATCAGCCGAGTTTTTTTCAGCCCAGTCGGACCGATTTTACTCGCAAAGATGTGTTTCCAGCCTTAGAAATGACCAGGAAGCATTCATTTATGGAGGAAAGATTATTCTGGCAGCTAAATAGGAAAGGGTTCTTTACACTTAGACCAGTCAGTCAGGGAAATGTTATATGTATAAATACAGTTAGGTCCAGAAATATTTGGACAGTGACACAAGTTTTGTTATTTTAGCTGTTTAGAAAAACATGTTCAGAAATACAATTATATATATAATATGGGCTGAAAGTGCACACTCCCAGCTGCAATATGAGAGTTTTCACATCCAAATCGGAGAAAGGGTTTAGGAATCATAGCTCTGTAATGCATAGCCTCCTCTTTTTAAAGGGACCAAAAGTAATTGGACAAGGGACTCTAAGGGCTGCAATTAACTCTGAAGGCGTCTCCCTCGTTAACCTGTAATCAATGAAGTAGTTAAAAGGTCTGGGGTTGATTACAGGTGTGTGGTTTTGCATTTGGAAGCTGTTTAGCCGGATGAATTCTGAAGTGTACCGGGATATACTTTCAGCCCAGATTCAGCCAAATGCCGCAAAGTTGATCGGACGGCGCTTCATAGTACAGATGGACAATGACCCCAAGCATACAGCCAAAGCTACCCAGGAGTTCATGAGTGCAAAAAAGTGGAACATTCTGCAATGGCCAAGTCAATCACCAGATCTTAACCCAATTGAGCATGCATTTCACTTGCTCAAATCCAGACTTAAGACGGAAAGACCCACAAACAAGCAAGACCTGAAGGCTGCGGCTGTAAAGGCCTGGCAAAGCATTAAGAAGGAGGAAACCCAGCGTTTGGTGATGTCCATGGGTTCCAGACTTAAGGCAGTGATTGCCTCCAAAGGATTCGCAACAAAATATTGAAAATGAAAATATTTTGTTTGGGTTTGGTTTATTTGTCCAATTACTTTTGACCTCCTAAAATGTGGAGTGTTTGTAAAGAAATGTGACAATTCCTACAATTTCTATCAGATATTTTTGTTCAAACCTTCAAATTAAACGTTACAATCTGCACTTGAATTCTGTTGTAGAGGTTTCATTTCAAATCCAATGTGGTGGCATGCAGAGCCCAACTCGCGAAAATTGTGTCACTGTCCAAATATTTCTGGACCTAACTGTACATGTGTGGTCAATTCAGAGGACTGACACATGACTTATTCCTTAGAAGTGACCAGAAAGTATTCATTTATGGAGGAAAGGTTATTCTTACAGCTAAATAGGAAAAGGTTCTTTACAGTTAAACCAGTCAGACAGTGTAATGTTATATGTATAAATACATGTGTGGTCATTTCAGAGGACTGACACATGATTTATGCCTTAGAAGTGACCAGAAAGCATTCATTTATGGAGGAAAGGTTATTCTGGCAGCTAAATAGAAAAGGGTTCTTTACAGTTAGAGCAGTCAGACAGTGTAATGTTATATGTATAAATACATGTGTGGTCAATTCAGAGGACTGACACATGATTTATTCCTTAGAAATGACCAGGAAGCATTCATATATGGAGGAAAGATTATTCTGACAGCGCAATATGAAAGGGTTCTTTACAGTTAGAGCAGTCAGACAGTGAGAGGTCCAACCACAAGTGGTAGTAACGGCAGATACTACATTAGCATTTAAGAAAAAGAAGGATGCTTTTCTAATAACCAATGGTGTTGTGGGTTATAATAATGATAGATAATGTTCACTCAGCTGAGAAACGTTCAACTTGTTGTTGTTTTTTTTTCAACTTGTGTAACTGAGTAACAACAGGATGTGCGGTGCGGCGATGGTGCGGTGCAGCTGCACCTGCGGATCAGACTGTAACATCTGACATATCAAAACATGTAACAACAGATGAAAAATGATAAAAATGAAAGCCTTCCTCTATTTTCCACTGTATCGCTTGCAATAACGTTTTGCACTTGTTCTTTTATTTAACCCTTTAAGTACACAGCTCATTTTGGCCTTGAGGGTTCAGCGTATTTTTATATTTTTTTTAACTTCCCACTGGCATCAGTTTTTGGGGTTTTTTTTAGATCTTGCTTTTTTTGCATTTAGGGTTAGTATATTTTGGATTATTTTTCAATACTTCATATTTTGTGTTTTATTTTTAAAGGAGAATAAATAAAATATGCATCTTATTATTGTTGTGTTCTAAATGCAGTGTACGGGATGTAACAATGTTTTCTTTTTGTTTTTTAACCATCAGCAGATGTCGTGGGTGGAATTAAAAAACAGCAGAGGGCGCTATAACAAGTATCTACCAACAATATCTAGATGCAGGAAATTTATTTTTTAATAATTTCAAATTTAAAATGGTTCTGTTTATGATCTAACAAAGAAGTGTAATATTTCATTGACGGAACTTTCTAGGATTAATGAACCATGGTGCTCTCTTATACCTATCATCATGTTTTGAGTGGTATTTGCAGCTTAAAGGGAATCTGTCACCAGGTTTTTGCTCCCCAACTGAAAGTAGCATAATGTAGGTACAGAGACCCTGATTCCAGCGATGTGTCACTTACTGAGCTGTTTGCTGTCAATGTTTTCTCTGCTGCAGATCTAGCAGTTAGGCTGGAATCACACTTGCGAGTGTAAAATCAGTCCGATTCTTATGCTAGAAAGTAGGACGATTTCTTCTCACATTTCATCAGTGGGCAGTCAGTATGCTGTCAGTGTGCAATCAGTTTTTTCTGCTACTCATGTAATGTTATGTACAGGAGCATTTACAGTGTTCTCTGCTACATGCATGAAATGTATTGAGAAAAACGGATGTCATTAGGATGGTGTGTGTGCCGTTCATGTGACATCCTTTTTTTTTCACGCACCCATAGACTTGCATTGAAGAGACTCGTGCGAGAAACTCACCAAAACACAGCATGCTGCGATTTTTTTCTCAGTCCGATTTGGACTGAGAAAAAAAAAAAAAATAGCAGATGGAAGCTGCTTCATTGATTAAAATGGGTCCGAGTGCAATGCGAGATTTTCTCGCATTGCACTAGTGCGAGTTAATCGCAAGTGTGAAGCCGGCCTCATACAGAGCTCATGAATATGCTGGACTACCTGTAGCATGCCAAGTAGTCCTGTAATGATAATCTCCTCCTGATTAATTAGTGATTTTATGAAAGCAACACTAAGGCTGCTTTCACACATCCGTTTTTTCCTGTGCGGCACAATCCGGCGCTTTGCAGAAAAACTGCAACTGTTTTTTCTTGCCGCCGGTTGCGATTTTTTTGCATAGACTTACATTAGTGCTGTATTGTGCCGCATGG
Source organism: Anomaloglossus baeobatrachus (assembly GCF_048569485.1). Taxonomy (NCBI): domain Eukaryota; kingdom Metazoa; phylum Chordata; class Amphibia; order Anura; family Aromobatidae; genus Anomaloglossus; species Anomaloglossus baeobatrachus. The sequence goes on along the minus strand of NC_134363.1, from coordinate 157,331,018 downwards.
GCTTGCGTTCCGTCCAGTTTTTGCCGCATGCGGCAGATTTAGCTGATGCGGCGGCCGGATGGAACGTTGCCTGGCACGTTTTGTCCGGCAAAAAAACCCTGTATTGCGCCGCATCCGTCCAATGCGGCGCGATTTGCAATGCATGCGGCGTCCTGCGGCAAAAGCCGCATTCGGCCGCTGCATGCGGTTTTTTCCACTGCGCATGCTCAGTAGCGTGCCGCAAGCAGCAAAAACCGGACGGGCCGCATGTAAAAAACGTATGCAAAGGATGCGGTTTTGTCACCGCATCCGTTGCATAGGTTTTAGAGCCGGATTGGCTGGCTCTGCTAAAACCGGAGGTGTGAAAGCAGCCCAGTAAGTGACACATTGCTGGAATCAGGATCTCTGCCTCAATATTATGCTGCTCTCAGATTAGGTGTCAAAAACCTGGTGACAAAGTCCCTTTAACCCCTTCACATCAGGGTGATTTTGCATTTTTATTTTACTTTTTTCCTGGAAGAGGTTTTTTGCAGGAAGTGTTTTTTTGTTTTTTACTTTTGAATGACAATTTTTTTTATCATGTGATGCCCTGGAAAGCAAGAAAATACTTCCAACTGCGCTGAAATTGCGAAAATAAAAAAGTGCCATTTCACAATAGTTTGTATTTTGTTTGTTTTTTTTGTTAAACTATGTTCACTAGACAGTAAAATTAACCTGGCAATATGATTCTCTAGGTCAGTATGAGTAGGCATTTACAAAACAGGCATAGTTATTATTATTATTAATTATTATTGTTAGTAGTAGTATTTTTTTTATTTAAATGGTGAAAAAAAAAATCAGCAATTAGTCCTAAGAAAGAATTGCATTTTTGTCGCCATTTTTCGAGACCTGTAACATTCTCATTTTTTGGGATCTGGGGCTCAGTGACAGCTTATTTTTTGAGAGGTGAAAAAAAAAATAAGAAATTTAAAAAAGTTCTTTGTGTTGCTATTTTCCAATTTTTCAAGACCAGTAATGCATTAAATTTTGGGGATCTGGAGCAGTTTATTTTTTTGTGCACTGAGCTGAAGTTTTCACTGATTTGGAATTGGTATGATGTTTTGATCACCTTTTATTGCAGTGTTGCAGCAGTCAAAAATAAAGTAATTTATTTATTTATTTTACTCACTTATATAGCGTTATTAATTCTTGCTTTACAGTTGTGATCATCACTGTCCCCATTGGGGCTCACAATATGCATTCCATATAACTACATCTTTGGAGAGTGGGAGGAAATCGGAGATCCCGGAAGAAACCCACCCAGAGACCATACAAACTTGCAGATGTCGTCATCTTCGTTGGGATAATTCTGACATTTTGGTTTTATCTCGTTACGCTGTTTGGATTAAGTTATTTTATATTATAATAGATTGGACTTTTTATGAACTCAGCGATACCAATTATGTGTATTTTTTTTTATTTGTTTTATTGGTGTGAAAGGGAGCTGATTTAAACTTTTATTTTATTTTTTTCATTCATATAAATAAAAAATAAAAATAAAAAAGAATACAAATTTCACTTTATGCAAGACGGTGTGCACACAGTACGTTTTTGGCGTTTTGTTTTTTTTTTTATGCATTTTTGCTTGATTATAGCCACAAATTTACAAAAAAATCTTTATGCCAGCAAAGTCAATGAGAATCCTGAGGTTTAGTGCACACGTTCAGGATTTTTTTAATTGCAGATTTCGTTGGAGAAAAAGATCTGCCGCATGTCAATTCTTTCCACATTTTTGGCTCCGTTTTCACCATTGAATGTAATGAAAAAAACCCGAGCATAAACAAATGCGGCAAAACACACGTTATTGCTGCTGCATTTTTCCTGCCAAGAGAGGGCGATTTGGTGCAGAAATTTCTGCAATGTGTGCACATAGCCTTACGGTCAGTTTAGGGAACTTGAAGCTGCGATCGTCAGATCGCTTGTACTATACATAGCAGGATATCACCGTCAGTATCAGCACCGCTCTGTATAGCAGAAATCACAATCTATGATTGCCGGCCATCAGATGGCATTCACAGAAATACCGTAATAACATGCATCGGTGCCATCAGCAGACCTTCGTCTGTTATTGCAACTCATCGGCTCCCCGCGATCGTGTCAAGGGTGCACTGATGGGTGCATAGAATGCTGCACCCCCCAGTAGCGTGTTTTAAATCCCACTGTCAGAGATTGACAGCGGCATTTAAGAGGTTAACAGCTGCAGGTGGATATCCACACCACCCAAGGCTTAGTGCACACGATGGCTAAATGTACATCATATGACGTGAAGGGGTTAAATGCTTAACATTTCAAAGTGCTTGTAAAACCAAGAGACTTTGCACTTTACCTCTCATTAATAATCCTCTCTGAAATTAAAACCCTCTCCGTTCTTGACTACATTGTTTACTGTACGCAAGTTGCCTAAGTTATCTGCCACCTCTGCAGTCTATCCTGTTTCCTAGTAAAGTAGAGCAGCGCTTATAAGCTGTTTGCTGTACAGCTTGTAAGCGCATTTCTATAGTTGGTCAGAGCGCTGGATGTGTCATGATTGTAGTTTGGCTCTGACGGGGTTAAGTCTGGTGGGAGGGGTCTTCTCGGTTGTGCCTCGTTCTGCGACTCACGACGCTTTATTATGGTGTGGAGACCTCCAAAACGCCGCCAGTAATAGTTCCTCCTCTTCAGCGTGCGCAACTGGTTCTTGTAAGTTAGCCCTGATCCGTCCCAGTACCCAGCTTTCCTCTCCCTGACCTCCATTTCCCTTGTACTGTTGGTCCTCCCTGTCTACCTGACCCCGGTCCCGTTCTGTGTCTCGGTCTCTTCCCCCTCTTTTGTACTTACTTGCTCTCCCGGCCTCTGACCTCGGTAACATTTCCTGACCACGACTCTGCTTCCCCTTTTGGCTTCTGATGTGACCTCTTGGCTCCTGACCTTCGTGCTTCCACCTGTTTCTGGCTTGCTGACTCCCCTGTGCAGACATGATTTCCTGGTTTGACTTTGGCTTGTCTGACTACTCTTACTGTTGTACTAGCGACCTCTAGTGGGCTTCTTGTGCTACTTCACTTAGAAGTTCAAGCTCCACTAAATCCCTGCTCCCCCTAGTGGAGGCTTAACATTTGCCCCCTAGAGGAAGCTTGACAGGATGCTCCTCAGATGTTGCAGAGGCCAAATCTGACTCTGCTTGCAGCACATATAGTTCTGAATAATGGAGCAACCATGCTGCAGATCTGAACTGTCCATCTTCAGGAGCCCATCAATCCCCAACAAGAAGGAAGCCGAGAGGCAGAGGAGCGGTGCACTCCTGAAGAAAGACGATAAGACAACCCTTTTAAAGGGAACTTGTCACTAGAATTTTCACTATGAAACTAAAAGACTCTCCTTCTGCAGCTCCTGGGCTGCATTCTAGAAAGGTTTATCTTGCTACTGGCCCCCCTTTCTTACCTAAATAAACACTTTATAAAATCGTACCTTTTGGTATGGTAATGAGCTTTGCTGGCCCCAGGGGCGGGCTGTATTTCGTCCATTATTCCCCCTCTTGCCACTGTTCGCCGTCCCCCAGTGTTGATTGACATAGATGAGGCCGCCGCCTTCATGTTACTCAGTGCTCCTGAAGTCTCGCGCATGCCCAGTGGCTCTATTGCGGGACTGAGCACTGTTCATATCACGAGCGCCGGTGATCTTATTGCGCAGGCGCGAGATTATGGGCAGGTACTTGGATGACGCTGGTGATGACAATGTCATCACCAGCGTCATCCAAGTAGCCGTCCATAATATCGTGCATGCGCAATAACATCACCGGAGCTCGCAATTTGAAGTGTCCAGCGATAGTGCCACTGCGCATGCGCGAGATTATGGGCGGCTACTTGGATGACGTTAGTGATGACGTTGTCATCACCAGCGTCATCCAAGTACCCGCCCATAATTTCGCGCCCCGCGCAATAAAATCACTGGTGCTCACGATTTGAACAGTGCTTAGTCCCGCAATAGTGCCACTGGGCATGCGGAGACTTCAGGAGCACTAAGTAACATGAGGGCGGCGGCCTCATCTATGTCAATCAACACAGGGGGGCGGCAAACAGCGGCAGGAGGGGGAATAACGGACGCAATACAGCCCGCCCCCGTGGCCAGGAAAGCTCATTAGCATACCAAAAGGTAATATTTTATAAAGTTGTTATTTAGGTCTGAAAGGGGGGCCAGTAGCAAGAGGAACCTTTCTAGATGCAGCCCAGGAGCTGCAGAAGGGGATACTTTTAGTTTCATAGCGAAAATTCTAGTGACAGGTTCCCTTTAAAAAGTACATGTTTGGCCTGGAGTCACGTATCTTTGGACCTATGCTATATACCGTATTTCTTGAGACCAGTGTGATGCTGCCCTCTGGTGGATTTTGTGAGTTTTTCTCTCTTCATGTTCTGTTTAACAATCATTTTTATTGGTTTTAAAATTAAGGTAACAAATAATCAAATGAACCAAATCAAAAATCGGTAAAGGGGGACGGAAAAGGGGAGAGAGTATGGAGGGAAGAAGTGAAGGGGTGAGAGATAGGAAAGAAACAGTAAGAATAGACAGTGGCAAAATATAAGAGGCATAAAATTGATGCAAATGTTGTACCTAGTTGCACAAAACTTGTGCAGCTCTTTTATGGAAAGTGGATGGAACGTAGACAGCGAGGTTTAGCCCCGTGTGGCCCAACAACGTCATCGTTATTTACAAACGCACACGTCCCCAGTTCCGAGCTGGAGTAGATTTTACAATGTTGCAGCTTTAAAAGAAAAGGTTCCAAATACATTAAGAGTAAATTTGGCGTCTCTTCTCCGAATCAAGACTAGTATACACAACACCAGTTTTGATGAATTGGCCCAGCTGACTTTTAGATGAAGACAGTTTTGAGACTTTGGCTATACAAGTCACTTGCTTCTTAATAAAAATGGCACATCTTGATCTGCCATAAGGAGAAAAAATAGCGAGGAGACGGAAATTTGCACTTTACAGTAGTTAGAGATGGTGAATCTGTCGAAGATATGCTAATCATTCCTCCTTCTAATGATTCTGTTCTTTTTTGTGTTGACTGGAATCCAGTGAGAAAAGGCAGAAGTGATCACACAAACATGGGATGTACCAAAACATACAACTTTTTGTGCCATAAAATTAGCACCATTAGGGTATGTGCCCACTGTGTGTGTATGGCCCGCAGCGAAAACTGACCTGCGGTGTGGCTTCCTGAGCCTCAGCATGTCAATTCTATGCTGCAGAGTCGCAAGCATCCTCCACAGGGGGAACACAAGAGAAATCGCAATGCCCCGAACCCTGATCGTGGGCACAAGCAGCTGCAGTCTCCTGCGGAGGAGTCTCGCAGCCCCGCAGGTCAGGACCCGCCACATTCAGGACACAGCAAGTCCTGGTCGTGGGCACATACTCTTAACAAAACAGTTATATTATTTTAATCCTGTACAGCTGTATTAATGATAAACAGATAGTCTTTCAGCCTTAATGGTCACTGGAGCAAGGACTAAGGTTTTTGGGTTTTTTTCTGCCTACTATCACATTACAAATATACAGTATATTTTGCTTGTATCAGAACTAAGTCTGTAATTTGTCATATTGACCACAAGGGGGCAGAATCCTCATTAGGCAAGGGCCACACGGGCACTAATGCGATGCTCGCATGACACTTGGCTCACGCTGGCAGCACAGCGGGAACAGAGTGTCATGCGAGTGTCACTGCGACTGAGGTCCGACTGTGCGTACGGACCTCAGCTGCGGGGGGTGTGCCGCCTCTGAGGAGGGGAGGGAGGGATTTTTCTCCTTCTCTCCTCCATAGCTGGCTATTGCCATTCTCGCCCTGCACTCACGGTATACCGGTATTCTGCGAGTGCAGTGCGATTTTTCTCTTGCCCCATTCACTTGAATGGGTGCGAGAGAAAGAGTCTCGCATTACAGTCGCAGCATGCTGCAAATGTTTTCTCGGTCCGATTAGGGCTGAGAAAATAATCGCTCATGTGCTCTGACACACAGGCTAGAATTGGTCCAAGTGGAATGCGGTTTTATCCCACTCCACTCACACAGATTTTCTCGCCGTGTGGCTTAGGCCTTAGTAATAGAATTGGTGACGCCAAGCTGAAGACAGGACAATTCAAACAAGTTCTATATACATACGAGACATGAATGGCCCCTAGAAATGTTGGCCTTTTATCTGTCGCACATGCACTGAGCTTCAACGCCGGACGGCGTAACTTACACTTTGCTTTCAGCTTCGGCCGCTCTAGGTGCGGTGTACAGCGCCCGCTCAGTTATCGCCATATCAACAGGGCCCCACATCCCTGAACACCCACCCTCATCCTGCCGGTAATTTACTACTAATTCATTTTCTTAATGACAATCCACAAGTGTATATTAGGCCCCTTTCAGTCGTCCATGTTTCAGGTATGTGTGACATCAGGTTTTTTTTTACCCATGTTATTCTGTGGTGTTACTCACACATCCGTATTTTCACATGGACCACATGACCCTGTACGTACACAAGGAGACATGTCCTTTTTTCCTCCGGCAGCACGTGTGTCACACAGCCCACACCGTGTGACACACACCGGAGAAAACATTTGTCTTTGGAATTGAAAGATTTTCTATAGTCACCTGTCTCCAGTGCTGCAGTCTCTGCTTCTGCTGTTGCTTCCAAGCCGGCTAATTATGCATACTTACTGCACTTAGCGCGGACCTGGAAAGCGCGGACCTGGAAGCAGCAGCATCGCCAGAGACAGCATTGCTGGGTACATGTGAATATTCAGCAAGCACTGTGTGTGCAATGATGCCAGGTCATCAGAGTATCCAATGAACTCGGATGACCTCCTGACGACACCAGCGCTAACGCAGGTGTCGCCACAATGACTTCATGGGTTCAGCAGAGTTCATTGGGAACTCCAATGAACCCATGACGTTACTGGCGCTAGTGTTACTGGGGTGTCGTCAGGAGGTCCAGGTCACTACAGGGAAGCACACAGAGCGGTGTGTGTGCGCCTGCAGGGGCTGCTCTCACAATCAATGGGGAACGTTCAGTTCTCCATTGAATGTGCCAGCAGTATGGGATCTACGTGTGCCCCCCTAATTACTGCGGACCAGGATTAGGGCTTTGACAGGAAAATTAATTGGAAAAGAGGGTCTCTCTTGTCTTTAATAATTTTCTCTTTTTATGTCTTTTCAGGTTGCTTTTTGGGAACGTCGTGGGACCTCATAATGGATTTCAGCGGACCTTTTGTATTTTTTAATAAACAAATAAATTGGTGAACGAGGGCTGGAATCGGTGGGGGGTTTTGCTCAAATAAACTTTTTTTTATTCTCCTTTCAACTACTGGATTAGTAATGGGGGTGTCTGCTAGACGCCACACATTACTAATACCAGGGCTTGAGGCCAGCTGGAGCTGGCATCAACCCAACAAATATTACCCACTTTTCCACCGTACCAGGGCAACAGGAAGAGCTGGGTCCAGCACCAGAATTGCCGTATCTAATGGATGCACCATTTAGGGTACTTTCACACTTGCGTTCAGCGGAGTCCGTCACTATGGAGAATAGCGCAGTCCGTTAACGCACTGCACTATTCTCCATAGACTTGTATGGACGACGCACTGTAACGCACGTGTCAGCGTTGCATCCGCTAGACGACGCAGCGTCGTTATTTTGACGCTGCGTCGGGCGGAAGAAGAAACGCAGCATGTAAATTTTTTTGAGCAGCGCAATCCATAGGATTTCACTGCGCATGCTCTTTTTTTTTTAAATCACAAACTTTATTTTGTCTCTCGGTGGCCAAACGTTCGGCTGAGTGCCCGCCCGCCGGCATGCCTGGCCGCCGGCAAGTGACAGCACTCAGCTGAGCGCCCGCCCTACGGCATGCCCGGCCGCCGGCAAGTGACAGCGCTCAGCTGAGCGCCCGCCCTCCGGCATGCCCGGCCGCCGGCAAGTGACAGCGCTCAGCTGAGCGACCGGCCGCCGGCAAGTGACAGCGCTCAGCTGAGCGACCAGCCGCCGGCTATTGAGAATGATCAGCTGCCGGTAAAACTGTAAAGAAGAAAAAAAAAAAAAGCTTTCCGTTGTTTTGTACGATCCGTAGCATCCGTTGTGCCACTATATGCAACACATCCGTTGCATCCGTCACACAACACAATGCTACGGAAGCCGTCCAACGCAAGTGTGAAAGTAGCCTTACTGGGCGGCTCTGGGCTGCTATTGTTAGGCTGGAAAGGGCCAAATAACCATGGCCCTTCCCTCCCTAATGATACCAGCCCCCAGTTGTCTGCTTTACCTTGGCTGGTTTTAGGATAATGGAGGGGACCCCACGTCAGGTTTTTGTTTTGGTTTTTTTTTTTTAAAAAAAAAAGCTGCAAAACAGCTGGCCAATCTAGCTCTCCATCTATTGAGCTATTTTATGTTCTTATTTTCTTTCTTTATATCTCTTTATCTGTTTTATCTTTCTGGCTTTGCACATCTTTTACACATTAAACCATTCATTTCAGTATCATGCATTTTTTACCGTTAGCTGTCACACGGATGTCACATGGATGACCATACCGGTACATGTGACATGTCTGTATTTAAACATGGACGTCTGAAAGGAGCAAGACTGGGCAATTCTATACAGACTCACATTTTCAAAAAACCATAAAGAAAAAATTCCTCTTAAAAATGTCAAATTTTATTAATTATATACTCTAAAAAACTGTCAATGCAGTCATACAGAATACCCACTTAAAAGTGGTTAGGTGGGTGAGGGGGACACGTGCGCCAAAGGTCGATATTTGAGATGTTATTAGGTATAGGTGGGGGTAGGCTAACCTCACCCTATGAATTCCCCCTACCTACCAGCGGAGTGTAAACACCCTAACACTCTGTGCCCCCGCTCCTCGGCGGCTGTCCCTTACTGACCCTCCAATCCACAGAACCACCATCACCATAAATAGTGTACGTGAAAAGACGTGCAGGTCAAAAAAATGTCAGAGTTACTACTCTTATTAGTCAGTAATTATCAGTTTGTCAAATTACAAAAGGTTCCCTTAGGGAAAAATAGAATGTATTTTCATCCCAAACCGTATATAAATACAGATGTATTAAACCAATTAAATGCATTGGCCCCTGCACACCCATCTCAGGGTATAGTATTGAACATCTCTACAAGGTTATAGACGTGCAGGCGACAAATGGAGCCGTTAAAGTCACAACTCTTATTGGTCAGTAGTTATCAATTTATCAAATCACAATAATTCCCTTAGGGATGAATCAAGACCTGAAAAGCATGTAAATACATGTATATAAAACCAGATAAATGCATGTACACCTGCACACCCGTCTCAGATTGTGATATTAAACATCTCTATATGATTATAGTACTTATCGTCTCATAATGTCTGTCATCTCGACGCGTTTCTCCCTCAAATATCTGGGGGTTCATCAGGAGATGTTCAGAAGTCCATAGAACCAATACCACAATGGGAATCCGGTTATCACTGTGCCTGGTAGCGCCACTAAAGACCACACTAGTCTGGGTCCTGTCTCATTAGTGGTGAGACCACACCACAAGCCACCTCCACTTAATCGGCTCGGTCAGTGCCGTATTGCTCTGCCCCATGAAGGCTTACCGTCCGTTTCCTTTGAACCGCCGCGCCAATTTCGTGAGCGGTCACTTCCGGTGAGGGTTGCGTCTGACGTCATGCAGGAAATCAATATCCCCCACAAGGTTTTGCTCACACTTCCAGGCCTCAGACGTCCCACCGGAAGTTACGGAATGTGGAACGCACACTGCGTTCCACTTGTAAGCACCTCCTCTCACAGCGACCAGGAAGTCGCCTGTGGTGGGAGGATATTCAAAACAGATCATTTGGACGGCCAATCACGGAACTGAGGAGTTTGACCAGGCTATTCCTAGCAATAAACAAATAGGGAAGGGCGACATCGTTAAATCGCCACAAGATTAACCATTGCTTGTCCTATAGGGACAATAAGCACATAGGCATACCTGCCTGCTCCAATAAATTAACTCATCTCACAATCATGGATGTGAAAAAGGGGGGACCTAAACCACCAAATAACATTTACGAGGAGAATCATATGAAACTAGTGAAGTTTAGCTGTTCATTAATCCCATCCGGGCACATACTACATAACAGATAAATCCACCTAGTTTCCCTCTGAAGAATTAGCCTATTCCAGTCACCAAGTCTTTCATGTTTCTGGATAGTCTCAATTGCTTTAAAAATAGGACACTTTTTGTATCCCCATTATGGTATTGAACTACATGTCGGGCTAGCGCAGTGTCTCTTTTGTGGAGAATGTCCCCTATGTGCTCCCCTATCCTTACTCTTAGCTCTTTCTTAGTTTTGCCCACATAATTTTTGGGACATTGACAGGTACACATATAAACCACGCCGGTGGTCTTACAGTTCGCAAAATCCCGGTTGGAAAAAACTCTTCCTGTCACCGCACTAGTAAATGTTTTTGAGGGGTCAATAAATCTACAGAAACTGCAGGACCCGCACCTGAAGGTCCCAATCAGTCTCCTGTCCAACCATGTCCCTGCAGATTTGGGCTGCTCGAAATGGCTATGAACCACGTGGTCCCTTATTGACCTTCCTCTCCTAAAGGTGACTGAGGGTTTTGTGGTTAAGGTATCTACCAAGTCTGGGTCTGCCCGTAAAATGTCCCAATGTCGCCTCAATATATCCATAATCCTATCTGCTTGGTCGTCATAGGTCCCAATCAGTCTTGTCATTCCATCAGTCCGTGTTTTCTGTCGGGACACAATCAGCTCTGTCCTATTCCTCCCTTTCGCAAACCTATAGGCCTCGTTAATCACTCCCATCGGATAGCCTCTGTCTCTGAACCTACGCCTAAGATTATTTGATTGTGCCTGAAAGTCCCCCAAACTGGAACAGTTCCTCCGAAGTCGAAGGAACTGTCCCTTCGGGATACCTTTCTTTAGGCTTGTGGGGTGACAGCTCTCCCACCATAGCAAACTATTAGTTGCCGTGGGTTTCCTGTAGATAGTCGTGTCCAAATAGCCGTCCAGATTCCTCTTAATATACAGGTCCAAAAAGGAAATCCTGTCCCCCCCCACCTCCGAAGTAAATCTCAGGTTCAGATTATTCACGTTAAGATGTTCCACAAAGGCCCTGAAGGAGTGATGATCCCGCGACCAAAGGATGAGGATGTCATCAATGTATCTCCCCCAGAATAAAATCCTGGGGGTCCATGTGACATCCTCATCCCTAAAAACAACTGTGTCCTCCCACCAACCCAGGAGCAAGTTGGCGTATGTGGGAGCACAAGGGCTCCCCATCTCTGTGCCCGAGTTGGTGGTAGAACTTCCTGTTAAACAGGAAGTAGTTGTGTTGAAGGACAAACTTCAGCAATTTAATAATTAAGATGTTATGAGGCCCAAGATGACGCCCCCTACTTTTTATGAAATACTCTACTGCCTCAATGCCCTTTTCATGAGGGATACTGCTGTAAAGGGCTTCCACATCTATTGATGTTAAGATGGTGCCCTGTTCCACAAAAATTCCTTCCAACTTCCCAATGAGATCAGCAGTATCCCTGATGTATGATGGCAATGATGGCTCACATTTTCCCCTGAGAAAGCCGCCTGTGTGTGTGGCGATACGCGTGGGATTCTTCCCCCACCCTATAACCATTTGCTTGCTTATCTCCAGGTTGTATTATGGCTGCATATACTCTGGTCATTTGGCTTTTTGTGCGTAATATTTTTGATCATTAGAATGTATATTTTCTTTTATACTTGCTATACATGGTGCATTTAGCTAGGCAATATGTTCATTGCTGTCCTTGACCTTGTGCTGTGTTACATTCTTTCTCATATTGATTCTTTAATGGTTTTATGCTTTCTTGCAATCTTTTGTATTATATAGGGGTGGTGTTATATGACATTGTAAAGCAGACATGGTGTGTACTTTCAGCTTAATGCTTTTTAAATGGTTTTACTTTTTGTGAATCACTTGTGTTTTGTCCATTTTGATAAAGATGCGGTACATTCTGGTATCCTCCATTTTAAAAGGTATCAACCACTGAGGACTTCAGTTCTTTTAAACATTTTTTTGTGTTTTGTCTTCATGCTATTTAATAAAGATTGTTAACTTGATTCTTTTGGGTGATCCCATTCTTTCCACATTCGCTTTCTCTTTCTGTTTGTCTTCATATTGGATGTGCTTTTGGTTGCATATCCCCATACATATTGTGCAGTTGCCTCCCTTTCTTCTTGTTAATTCACTATTTCTGGATACTTAAAATCAGCTCTGGTTTTGAGAGGATCACACAGGGGTATGGGTTGTCAGCAGAAGGTGCCGTACTCTGGAATTTGCCGTGTACCTTTGTGGCTAAAGGCCCTGTCACACTAAGCAACATCGCTAGCAACATCGCTGGTAACGAACAACTTTTGTGACGTTGCTAGCGATGTTGCTGTGTGTGACATCCAGCAACAACCTGGCCCCTGCTGTGAGGTCGTTGGTTGTTGCTGAATGTCCTGGGCCATTTTTTAGTTGTTGCTGTCCCGCTGTGAAGCACAGATCGCTGTGTGTGACAGCGAGACAGCAACAACTAATGTGCAGTGAGCAGGAGCCAGCTTCTGCTGAGGCTGGTAACTAATGTAAACATCGGGTAACCAAGAAGCCCTGTCCTTGGTTACCCGATATTTACCTTTGATACCAGCCTCCGCCGCTCTCACTGTCAGTGCCGGCTCCTGCTCTGTGCACATGTAGCTGCAGGACACATCAGGTAATTAACCCGATGTGTGCTGTAACTAGGAGAGCAAGGAGCCAGCACTAAGCAGTGTGCGCTGCTCCCTGCTCTGTGCACATTTAGCTGCAGCACACATCGGGTTAATTAACCTGATGTGTGCTGTAACTAGGAGACTGGGGGCTGGTCACTGGTTGCTGGTGAGCTCACCAGCAACTCGTGTAGCGACGCTCCAGCGATCCCTGCCAGGTCAGGTTGCTGGTGGGATCGCTGGAGCGTCGCAGTGTGACATCTCACCAGCAACCTCCTAGCAACTTACCAGCGATCCCTATCGTTGTTGGGATCGCTGGTAAGTTGCTTAGTGTGACTGGACCTTAAGAAAGGTCGGATGTTTCACTTAAGGGGAATCGGTCATAAACCTGCAAACACCCACCGTTGACACACTCCCCCCACCCACCATTAACTTTCAGATAAGAAGTTAATAGCATTCTAAAAGGAGCCCAGCCGCCAGCCAGAGAGCCCCAAAAAATGGACTACAATGGCTGCTGAAACTATGTTGTGATGTCTTGGGTGATCATATAATCAGTAGAGTCTCATCAAATTCTAATTAAAAAGCCAGAAACTTACAAAACAGAATCTCCCCATAATGTAAAGCGGATGTGTCACCAAACTACATACAATAACTATTTCAGGCCGCATGAAGCTAGTGTACTTACTTTGAAAATCCATTCTGGCTATAGAATACTATTACAAAGTTTTCTCACCTTCCCTTTTGCTCACCAGCTGATCGCAGGACCGAATATCTCCTTTACCTTACAATTGGCCACAATATAAGCCATTATTACTCCCATACCCTTAGGCTATGTGCCCACGGAAGACACTACCTGCGGAATTTTCTGCAGATATTTCCGCAGGTTCACGCAGCAACTCCTCAGAATCCGCAGCTATCCATTGCTACGGTATATCTGCAGAGTTGTTGCGCTAAACCTGCAGAATTCATGCGGAATTCCTGTGGAATTCCCGCCCTGTATCTCTATAGTGGAGGAGCGGGAATTCCGCAGATAATTCCGCATGAATAACTGACATGTAGTTACGTGCGGCTGCGGGAAATCCGCAGAATTTTCCGCAGCCGCACATACCGCAGCATTGATACAGCACTCCCCAAATCCCATAGGATAACATGAGGAGTCTGTACTCGCGTATACCCGCGGATTTATCAAAATCCGCGGGTTTAACGCAGCAAAATCCGCAGTTACTTTCTCCCGTGGGCACATAGCCTTAGTGTTTCCCCTCTTCCGGTGTCCAGAGATTTCCATCCACAAACTACATGGTCATCACATATCGAGGACAGATTTATACCCATTAAAATCCATGTAGTTTCCCCATGCAGTAACTACAGGCAGAGACCTTGCAAACAAATCAACTCGTACACACAATATATTAGACAGCTTTATATTTTTTATTACATAAAAGATACATTTTATTTCCTGTAACTACTTCTGTCTGTTTTTTTTTTATCAGCATTACATAATCCTGGTGCCAGATATATATGGCAGTGTGCACATCCATCTAATGAGGTTAGTGATTGTGGTCACATGTGCTCAGTCCCACTCTCCACACCTATGGTCTCTGCATGCAATTTTATTAAAGTTGCCAAAATATATTATTTTCTGCCTCATTTGTCAGGGAAGGCACATGGAGGAGAGCTGAGACGCACTTTGCAGCTGATGCATGTAAGAACTCAACAGTTGGCTGCCAGAGGGGGAAGAAGACCTCTTCTTCAGTACAAATTAAACAGCAGAACACATGGTAACAAAAATTCATAAAAACTAGTGTTTTTAATTCTTTAAACATTGTAAATAAAGATATTAACATACTGTCAGGAATTTTTTTACATACAATACTGAAATAGTTTCATAGTTTAAGGTTGACAGTAGACTTAGGTTCATTGAGTTCAACCCATTATCTAACCTGACATGCTGATCCAGAGGAAGGCAAAAAAACTCCATGGGGCAGACAGTAAGTGTCTGTCTGTCAGCCAGCAGCAGGGTAGGACGGCGTGCAGCACCCACCAAAGATCACAAGAGGACCTGGGAGACACGCAGACGTCCAGGTCTGGTGAGTATGAGTCTCCTGGGAAGGAGGGGGGGGGTCTGTTTTTTTGGGGGGGGTAAACTTACCCCCCCCAACCGTGTTTCTCCAAGAATAAAGGCCCAGTCACACTAAACAACTTACCAGCGATCCCAACAACAATCCAACCTGATAGGGATAGCTGGTAAGTTGCTAGGAGGTTGCTGGTGAGATGTCACACTGCGACGCTCCAGCGATCCCACCAGCAACCTGACCTGGCAGGGATCGCTGGAGCGTCGCTACACGAGTTGCTGGTGAGCTGTCACACAGGCAGATCTCACCAGCAAACAGTGACCATCCCCCAGCCAGCAGCGCCGCGTGGAAGATGCTGCGCTTGGTAACTAAGGTAAATATCGGGTAACCAACCCGATATTTACCTTGGTTACCAGCGCACGCAGCTACACGTGCAGAGAGCAGGGAGCAGAGCACAACGCTTAGCGCTGGCTCCCTGCTTTCCTAGTTACAGCACACATCGGGTTAATTACCCGATGTGTACTCTGCTACATGTGCAAGGAGCAGGAACCGGCACTGACAGTGAGAGAGGAGGAGGCTGGTAACGAAGGTAAATATCGGGTAACCAAGGACAGGGCTTCTTGGTTACCCGATGTTTACCGTGGTTACCAGCCTCCGCAGAAGCCGGCTCCTGCTGCCTGCACATTTAGTTGTTGCTGTCTCGCTGTCACACACAGCGATCTGTGCTTCACAGCGGGAGAGCAACAACTAAAAAATGGCCCAGGATATTCAGCAACAACCAACGACCTCACAGCAGGGGCCGGGTTGTTGCTGGATGTCACACACAGCAACATCGCTAGCAACGTCACAAAAGTTGTTCGTTAGCAGTGATGTTGCTAGCGATGTTGCTTAGTGTGACGGGGCCTTAAGACCTCCTCCAAATATAAGCCGTGGTGCTTTTTTGGGGGGCAAAAAATTATAAGACCGTGTCTTATTTTTGGAAAACACGGTAGTCGGAAATTAAGCATGATGACCACATCCATAATCATATCAAGTACTATGAATATTTCATGCATATATTCCTCACACTGACAGCATGGGTACTGTGCAGGTGCGATCGGCCGCAGGAGCACAACTGATTTACACAGAGAGCCTGCAAAAAACTGCTAGAGTCAGCATTCCCACTGATCCCTGCAGTTTAACCCATCATATGTCGCTGTTAATCGAGACAGAGACACAGAAGGAGTCTTGCAGAGGTAGAACTCTCCCTCTGTCAATCCAATGACACCTCCGCAGGGTGATTACAGAGAGCCAATGGGCTACCATGTCAGCCGTAGGTCTAATAATGGCCTACAGATCCATCATACACTCCAGCCCATCAGATAGGTAGCTTATTAGACCTTGTGTCTGGCACTACTAGTCAAACAGACAGGATATCCACCACTCTACAAAAGTAGCGCAATGTATCACATATGCAATCATAGGGATCGCAGGTTCAAGCGCAGTTAGTGGACTAATATGTATTATAAAAAGATTATAAAAATTAAAAAAAAAAAAAAAAACTCCCAAAAGTCAAGTTTTCTTAATAAAAATGTTTTAAACTGAAAACAAAAAAAAACAATTTATCAATGCATTCTATAACAATGTATCACTTCTCCTGCAATAAAAAAAAACAAATAAAAAAAACAAAAAACCCTAAAAAATCTGAAACTGATACCAATGAAAATAAAAGATTATTACAGTTCTGTGAAAAACACAATCCCTCATCTGTGAATAAAAGAATGAAAAAAAGTTGTAATAAAACAAATAGGTCATTAAGTGTAATTCTCTTTTTTTTTAACCAATTTTATAGTTTTTTGATTAGGAATGAGCAAATTATAGTACTTTTTTTTTGTTTACAAATATAGTCATATAAAACTAACAGTTTCTCTATAAAATACAGAAAAGAGAATGCAGATTGAACCCAGAAAATGGTGGATAAGTAGTAAAAGGGGGGAATGAGTCCAGTGTCAACTTGGCAGTCCATGCTATGTGTGCTCCTGAAAAAGAAGAAGTCTACAGACATCCTATAATACTGTACGTGAATATTCTCTACTAAACAGAGCCTACAGTTGGAAAGCTACTATAAAAGCATCCCAGTAAAAAAGCATCTATGGTGTTATGGAGGGAGGCCGTCATTTGTTCCATTTATGTTTACAAATATAGTCATATAAAGCTAACAGTTTCTCTATAAAATACATAAGAAAGAATGCAGATTGAACATCTTTGATACGTGCATATACAGTCATATGAAAATGTTTGGGCACCTCTATTAATGTTAACCTTTTTTCTTTATAACAATTTGGGTTTTTGCAACAGCTATTTCAGTTTCATATATCTAATAACTGATGGACTGAGTAATATTTCTGGATTGAAATGAGGTTTATTGTACTAACAGAAAATGTGCAATCCGCATTTAAACAAAATTTGACCGGTGCAAAAGTATGGGCACCCTTATCAATTTCTTGATTTGAACCCTCCTAACTACTTTTTACTGACTTACTAAAGCACTAAATTGGTTTTGTAACCTCATTGAGCTTTGAACTTCATAGGCAGGTGTATCCAATCATGAGAAAAGGTATTTAAGGTGGCCACTTGCAAGCTGTTCTCCTATTTGAATCTCCTATGAAGAGTGGCATCATGGGCTCCAAAGATTATTCAACATAGTTGTTCACGGGAAGGTACAAAAAGTTGTCTCAGAGATTTAAACTGTCAGTTTCCACTGTGAGGAACATAGTAAGGAAATGGAAGAACACAGGTACAGTTCTTGTTAAGCCCAGAAGTGGCAGGCCAAGAAAATAGCAGAAAGGCAGAGAAGAAGAATAGTGAGAACAGTCAAGGACAATCCACAGACCACCTCCAAAGACCTGCAGCTTCATCTTGCTGCAGATGATGTCAATGTGCATCGGTCAACAATACAGCGCACGTTGCACAAGGAGAAGCTGTATGGGAGAGTGATGCGAAAGAAGCCGTTTCTGCAAGCACACCACAGAGTCGCCTTAGGTATGCAAAAGCACATTTGGACAAGCCAGTGACATTTTGGAAGAAGGTCCTGTGGACTGATGAAACAAAGATTAAGTTGTTTGGTCATACAAAAAGGCGTTATGCATGGAGGTAAAAAAACACGGCATTCCAAGAAAAGCACTTGCTACCCACAGTAAAATTTGGTGGAGGTTCCATCATGCTTTGGGGCTGTGTGGCCAATGCCGGCACCGGGAATCTTGTTAAAGTTGAGGGTCGCATGGATTCAACTCAGTATCAGCAGATTCTTGGCAATAATGTGCAAGAATCAGTGAGGAAGTTGAAGTTACGCAGAGGGTGGATATTTCAGCAAGACAATGATCCAAAACACCGCTCCAAATCTACTCAGGCATTCATGCAGAGGAACAATTACAATGTTCTGGAATGGCCATCCCAGTCCCCAGACCTGAATATCATTGAACATCTGTGGGATGATGTGAAGCGGCTGTCCATGCTCGGCGACCATCAAACTTAACTGAACTGGAATTGTTTTGTAAACAGGAATGGTCAAATCTACCTTCATCCAGGAACTCATTCAAAGCTACAGGAAGCGACTAGAGGTTGTTATTTTTGCAAAAGGAGGATCTACAAAATATTAATGTCACTTTTATGTTGAGGTGCCCATACTTTTGCACCGGTCAAGTTTTGTTTAAATGTGGATTGCACATTTTCTGTTAGTACAATAAACCTCATTTCAATCCAGAAATATTACTCAGTCCATCAGTTATTAGATATATGAAAATGAAATAGCAAAAACCCAAATTGTTATAAAGAAAAAAGGTTAACATTAAAAGGGGTGCCCAAACTTTTCATATGACTGTAGCTAGATGGGGGCTTTTTCCATGAGAGAGAGATGAGACCTTAAGCGGCTGTAAGCATATGTAATAGGCATTTCGTTTTGTATTTAGTCAGCCCCTGAGGGAATATGTTTAATAGATAGACTGCTGGATCTAATGGAATTGAACACGAAAGGACCCCCTCCACCAGTGACTCCACTTCCTTCCAATACTTTTTTATGGTTGGGCAGGTGCAGAAAATATGAAATGGAGAGGCCCCTGAGTTCCCACATCGCCAGCACACATCTGCGATAGTTGGATTAAATTTATGTAGCAAATCCAGGGTATGGTACAATGATATGACTATTTTAATTTGGTTTGCCTTATAGCGGGCATTCACTGACGACTGATGCATCCTCTCCCAGACCACCCTCCAAATCTATTCTGGCAGTCCTCCAGTCCTATTCTGGCAGTCCCAGCCAGCTCTCCCATCTCTGCATGTATCAAGTGTAATTCTCTTGTGCAAAAGTAGCAAAAACATTAAATAAATATACATTATATTTATATCAATCGGTACTCTAAAATTATTAATTATCCCACAAAGTAAACACATGAAAAATAAACAAAATGCCACAATTCCTGATATTTCGTTTTCCAGTCTCACGGAAAAAAAAAAAAATATTAAATATAAAAATAGCAGGACTGTGGCCCTTATACAAACTGCGGGGAAATAAAAAAAATGGATTTCGAAATATGTCAAAGAACCGAAAAGAAAATAAATATATTTACATAATTTATTATTATAGCACCATTCATTCCAGTCTAATATACACACACATATATATATATATATATATATATATATATATATATATATATATATATAAAAAAGCGAGAGAGAGAGATACAAACATACACACATAAATAAACGTGGCATTGTCATTTTTCAACCTGCTGAATTACCTTGAGTTACTTTGTCAATTTATCTAAAATCATGACTTTTTTAGGCTAAAGAAAAAATTGCTGAATGGATTTTTGAGGTGATGGGGGATTTTACCTTTAGGCCATGTGTGCACGTTGCATTCTGTAACTTGCAGAAATGAACGCATCCTCTGGCAGAATTTGTAATTTGGTTTTGACTACATAAAAGCCGGAAATACGCATGCGTTTTCATAGCATTTTTATAGTGTTTTTATAGCGTTTTGGCCACGTTTTACATGCATTTTCAGTGCTTAAATTGAGATGCGTTTTCAATACAAAAACACAACTAAATAAAGTTTGAACATTCAAACAGTAGGAAAAAACTGAAAAAAAAAAATAAAAAAATAAAGACCTTTAAATCATACACTATAATGATAATTTACCGAAAATGATTATTGAGATTTAGTAATTATGTAAAAGTAAAAGTGTTGTTTGACTAATTTTTTAAAGTCGGAATGCATGTGAGGGCAAATGAAAACCTCTTGACATCCCTATAATGCCTAAAACGCATGCTTTCATTTTGACAAAAAAAGCATGCGTTTAGCATCAAAAAAGTATGAAAAACACTAGAAATTTCTTTTAGGATGCATTTTGATAATTCTCATTAACTTCAATGTTACCAAAACGCTGCCAAAATGCTCAAAACAATTCATATGTTGCTTCTTTGAACGCAAAGATTTTGACAAATTTTTGTCACAAAAAACGCAGCGTTTTTGGACGCATAGTGCGCACGCACACAATATGCCTATTTCCCATAGACTTTGCTTGGAAATCAAAACGCATGCATTTTTGCATTAAAATGCTGCAGTTCAAAACGCTGCGGAAACGCATGAAAAAACGCAACATGCGCACTTAGCCTGACAATGTATTCTTTATTTTGTTGATTTCCATTATAATTAGATCCGACCGACTTAGAGGGTAAATTTAGCCTAAAGTCTCCACAGCTGATCTTATCCAGGGTCTTCGAAGACCCAGCAGCTCTTGCATCTTCCTGGCATCTGGTGATCTATGAAGCCGGGGAAGCGTCAGTTAGGGCTGTAAGAGTCCAGATCCACACGGCTGCGGGCCGAGAATACCAGCCCCCAGCTGGCTTTATCTTGGCTGGGTATCAAAACTGGGGGGGAGCCACACGTAGTCTTTTTTTTCTAATTATTTAAATAAAAAAAAAAGCCACATGCGGTTTCTCTTAGGCCGATTTCACACTTGCGAGGGACAATTTTCGGTGTTACATTTTGTTTTTCTGTATCCCTGTCGTTTTTTGTATCTCATCTGTCCGTGCGTCCTGCAGCGGCCGATCAGTGATGCACATCACTGCACGGCGTCTGCGTTTGAAATGTCAAATGGCGCTCCTTCTCTTCTAAGCCCCGCCGTGCGCCCAAACAATTACTTTCCACCACATACAATAAATTGTATGGTGCACGTTCTCTTTTCTCCCTTGTGAAAATGCAACATTTTACGGCTAAAGTAACATTTTTGTGTAAAAAAGTAAAATTTTCATTTTTTCCTTCCACATGGCTTTGGTTCCTGTGAAGCACCTAAAGGGTTAATGAACTTCTTAGGCCAAGTTCCCATTTCCGTTGTTTTGCATCAGTCACATGCATTGCTTGACGCATGTGACTGATGCGTTGTACAACGGATGACAACGGATGACAAAGAAAAGAATTTCATTGTCGGATTCCGTTGTGTGCGGGGGGCGTAGTTCGGGGTGCGGAGTTGAGGACGTCAGTGCCGCGGTCTGCATGGCTTAGGACAGGTGAGTGAGTGAGTGTGTGTGTACATGCAGAGTGCCGGATGGGGCGGAGCATGAGGGGGCGGAGCCGAGTGGGGCCATGGAGCTGAGGAAGTCAGTGCCGAGGGGACTGCAGGGCTGGGGACAAGTGAGTGTGTGTGTGTGTGTGTGTGTGTGTGTGTGTGTGTGTGTGAGTGTGTACACATGCGAAGTGCGGGAGGGGGTGGAGCTGAGCGGGGAAGTGTCAGCCTCCTTGCACACTGTATCAAGGGTAAATATCGGGTAACTAAAAGCAAAGCACTTTTTGCTTGGTTACCCGATATTTATCTTGGATACCAGCGTACACCGCTTAGTGCGGGCTCCCTGCACCCGTAACCACTGTAAATATTGGGTAACTAACCAAAGCGCATTGCTTGGTTACCCCATGTGTACCCTGGTTACGAGTGCAGGGAACCAGAGAGCATGCGCAGCAAAATCCTACGGATCGCACTGCTCAAAAAACATTAAAGGCTGCGTTGCTCCCGCCCGGCGGTCAGTTAAAAAACGACTGACCGCGACGCAGCGGATGCAACGCAGCATCATCAGTCACAATCCGTCACTAATAGAAGTCTATGGGGAAAAACTGTGGATTCCTGCAAAATATTTTGCAGCATACCGTAATTCCTCAAGGTGATGGATTGTGACTGATGCAAAACAACGAAAATGTGAACTTAGCCTTAGATGTGGTTTTGAGCAGTGTGAGGGGTACAGTTTTTAGAATGGGGTCACTTTTGGGTATTTTCTGTCACCTAGGCCCCTCAAAGTCACCTCAAATGTGATGTGGTCCCTAAAAAAAATGGTTTTGTAAATTTTGTTGGAAAAATGGGAAATTGCTGATGAACTTTAACCCCTTCTAACAAAAAAAAAATGTTTCGAAATTGTGCTGGTGTAAAGTAGACAAGTGGGAAATGTTATTTAGTAACCATTTTGTGTGACATAACTCTCTGGTGTATAGGCATAAAAGTTTATAAATTGCAAAATTTTCAAAATTTTCGCCAAATTTCCGTTACAGCGTTATCGCAAGCGATGTTGCAGTGTGTAAAGGGGCCTTAAGGCCCTGTCACACTAAGCAACATCGCTAGCAACATCGCTGGTAACGAACAACTTTTGTGACGTTGCTAGCGATGTCGCTGTGTGTGACATCCAGCAACAACCCGGCCCCTGCTGTGAGGTCGTTGGTTGTTGCTGAATGTCCTGGGCCATTTTTTAGTTGTTGCTGTCCCGCTGTGAAGCACAGATCGCTGTGTGTGACAGCGAGACAGCAACAACTAAATGTGCAGGCAGCAGGAGCCGGCTTCTGCGGAGGCTGGTAACCAATGTAAACATCGGGTAACCAAGAAGCCCTGTCCTTGGTTACCCGATATTTACCTTTGATACCAGCCTCCTCCGCTCTCACTGCCTGTGCTGCCGGCTCCTGCTCTGTGCACATGTAGCTGCAGCACACATCAGGCAATTAACCCGATGTGTGCTGTAACTAGGAGAGCAAGGAGCCAGCACTAAGCAGTGTGCGCTGCTCCCTGCTCTGTGCACATTTAGCTGCAGCACACATCAGGCAATTAACCCGATGTGTGCTGTAACTAGGAGAGCAAGGAGCCAGCGCTCAGTGTGCGCTGCTCCCTGCTCTGTGCACATTTAGCTGCAGCACACATCGGGTTAATTAACCTGATGTGTGCTGTAACTAGGAGACTGGGGGCTGGTCACTGGTTGCTGGTGAGCTCACCAGCAACTCGTGTAGCCACGCTCCAGCGATCCCTGCCAGGTCAGGTTGCTGGTGGGATCGCTGGAGCGTCGCAGTGTGACAGCTCACCAGCAACCTCCTAGCAACTTACCAGCGATCCCTATCGTTGTTGGGATCGCTGGTAAGTTGCTTAGTGTGACTGGACCTTTATACACATTCCCCTGTGGAAAGATCAGCTGGAGCTGCTGTATTGGAGAGGAGATTGTGAAGCCTAACAGGATTAGGCCTAAGAAAATCTGTGTGAGTGGAGTGCGATAAAACATTGCATTCCCCTCGGACCAATTCTAGCCTGTGTGTCAGAGCACATGAGCGACTATATAATAACTAATAATAATAAATAGCAGTTGTAATAACGTTCTCACTTTGGCTTGTATGGCAGTGTTGTTGGCATGTGAGACCCCACTGTGGCTGCTGGGGGGCTCCGGGGTCCACTATGGTAAACAGAGATCCTGCTTCCCATTGTAATCCTGCTCTCAGATGATGAGCCGACAGCCATTAATGTCCTCTTTACACAGCACCAGCTGAGAAGTGACAAGTCTTCACCTATGGTAAGGGCTTACAGGCAAATGTGAATGGTCACATTAAGCAGAAGATTCAGAGATTCCATCTTCTGGTTTAGAGACTCTAGCGCTCTCCTCCTGCATAGTCTGGTTATCCAGTTGATTCCTCTCTAAATAGAAGCACAATGCATAAATTTGTTATGTACAGTACAAACAGGATGGAAATCAGATGGATAATAGAATGTTAGGACCACAAATACCCACATATAATGGAAAGAGCCATAATTCAGGATCTGCACAAAATGACTGTTCAAACAAAGCACAGGCGCCCAGTGCACCATTGATGTGGCCGAGCAGTTCAGTTCTGGGGCTTCTTGTTTTCCCATGAATCTCTGGTCCTATCTGGCTCTTATTAAAAGGGTTATCCTAATTTTAATCCATAGATCTTGGAATAATAATCATTTTCATAATTGGATGTGTTTAAAAAAAAAAAAATGTTCCTGTGCTGAGATAATCTTATATATGTGTCCCTGCTGTGTACTGTGTAATGGCAGTGTCTGACCGTACAGGGACATGGTCTGATCATACCACATCTCCTGGGCCGGGGAAGACACAAAAGAGAGTAGACAGACAGTATAGCATGGGATCACAGCTGAATCTTTCTGTGAGGTAAAAACATTTTTAAAAACAGGCAGGGAAATGTTTTACTTCACAGAAAGAATAATTTGTGATCCTGTGCTGTAATGTCTGTATACTTTTTTTTCTTTCTCTACAGCCCAGGAGATGTGATATGATCAGACCATGTCCCTGTACGGTCAGACACAGCCATTGCACAGCACATAGCAGGGACACGTAAATTTTTTATACACATCCAATTATGAAATTAATAATTTTTATAAGTTATATTGATTAAAATGAACTTTTTTTTCATCTGAAAACTCCTGTAAGACAGAACTGTAAATCAAGGAAGAGGAGAGTAGAGATAGATGGAAAAAAAAGTAAATAGGAGGCAGCACTGAATTATTCGGCCATGCCAAGGTTTGTCAGAAAATAGGCCTATGAATGGAGCAGAGGTCGGACTTTCCCACCACCACGACACTTATTGTTTTAAGGAACTGGGAGACCGAAGAGTAACAACACTCGGCTTTCTGCCAACTCCATACATAATGGATGGAGCGGTGGTGGGAACATGCGGCCTCTGCTCCAGTCTAAAGCTAATTTCACACATCAGTTTTCTGTATTCAGGCACAGTCTTTTTTCCGGATCCAACGGATCGGGGAAAAATGTGAAAACCGTATCCACCGGATCCGGTTTTTAACGGATCCGTTATGCCGGATGCGTAAAAAAACGGATCCGTTGGATCCGTTTTGTCCTTTTTTTGACGGATCCGTTTTTTTTAACACAAAACAAACAATTACGAGTTCCGTACTTTGATTGGCTAATGGAAAACTACGGTATATATACACCGTGGTTTGAAGCATATTTGACAGATTGAAGAGAGAGGCAAACAGAAAACATGGAAGGTGTTCTGGAAAAGATCACAAAGATATCGGCTGACTTCGCATTTGAGGCCAATTGGTTGGGTGTCATAGTCTGCGAAAAGGAGCGACAGCATCTGAGGCGTCAGCGCCATCGTCGATTTTGGATTCATGCAGTGACTGCCCAGAGAATGACCCGTGGGTTTTTTTCCACACTGTACTGGAGCTTCGTGGAAACCCTGAAAAATGTTCAAACTATGTCTGGATGGTAGTGGAGAATTTTGACATCCTCGTTGGCTTAGTTGCAGACCAGATACGGAAGACGGACACCTACTGCCGGAACTCAAAATATCACCCGAGGAGCGTTTGCTGGTTACGCTTAGGTAAGACATTTTTTTTTAAATTGTCCTGTTAATTTGACTTTTAACTGTAATGTTGTTGCTGGTATTTTTTTTTATTAATTATTGTCTTTCATTTACAGATTCCTTGCAACACGAGAGTCGCTTTCGTCCCTGCATTACCAGTTTAGACTCGGTATTTCTACCATCTCTGGAATCATCAGACAGACTTGCCGAGCCTTGTGGGATTGTCTTGTGGCGCCCTGGACAAGCCAGGGGCCACAGGTAACAACACCAACACACCCCACACTCCCGGTCAGGCACACCGAAGTCAGACAAAAACCCTTGTTGCCTTCCTCCAGGGGCTGATGTTCACACCAGGGGGGTGGGCCAGGCGGTTGGCCCCACCCACCGAGGGGTACACAGTCCTGGAGGCGGGAAAAGGAAGAGATTAGTTGGAGAAGTGAAAGTGTAAGGAAGGAAAGTGGTAGTAGAGCAGACTGAAGTTGGTCCGGGTGTGTGGCCCGGACGGATCAGCAAGGTTGGCAGACGGTGGTGACCGTCTGCAGGAGTGGCCTATTGGAGCTAACCGTAAGGACCGTGGACGAGCGGTGGCCCGGCGGTACTGGACCGGTACGCGAAGAGAAGCCAGCACCATCCGGCAGGGGCTTACAGACCCCGGCAAGGCTAGGAGTCGCCGTGCAATTTGCCAAATCCGTTAGCGAAGGGAACCTCCTGGGTTCCCCAGCAGCCAAGTCCTGACAGAAGGCAACAGTCCAACCGAGAGAGGGAAACACAGTCACCGCCAAGGCTAAAGTTCCCAGGGCCAGAGCCTGCGGGCAAAAGGGGCTCCTTCAGCAACCTTCAAGCTGGGGAGCGGGTTACCGGTGGGAACCCATTGGAACCGTTACACTACATAGGTGCAGGGAAAGGCAGTCACCATCAACCTGCCGGGAGAAACAACACCGCAGCCGTCTGTGGGACCCGTCCATCCAGCCGTGTGTTTTACCGAGAACTGTGTCCTCATCATTGGCTGAGTGAGTACCACCGTGCCGTGCGGCACAGCGCTGCCCCACGACCCTGCACCTCACCAGGCCCCGTAACCCGCCTGCCATCCATCCCTACGCCATCACCGGGCCCCGGGACAACCAACCCCCTACCCACGGAGGGGAGGACTTACATCAAAGCTGCTCCCTGTCACCGCTCCCGGGATCCCCGTCCTGAGCAGCGGTGGTGTCACAACCTCACCACAACCGTGGGTGGCGTCACGGACAATATCAAATACCCACAATCAACACCCCCCTTTTCACTAACGGGCGAGGAACGCCGCTCGAGTCCCCGGGATCCGGCCCACCGCTCGAGCCACCACCGAGGAGAAGCAGCAGCCGGACCCGAGCAGTGGGAGAGCGCAGCGTCCCCTCCTCTGCCCGCGACAGTGTACAGCAGGAATTCATCCCACAGCCCACCAGGGACAGATGGCTGGACATTGCAGAAAAATACAACAACATATGTCAGTTTCCCAATTGCCTGGGCGCAGTTGACGGAAAGCATATAAGAATTGTTAAACCTGCAGCTTCGGGTTCGGAATACTATAACTATAAAAAGTTTTTTTCAATTGTCCTCATAGCAATAACGGATGCTGAGTACAAATTTATAGCAGTGGACATTGGAGCTTATAGCAGGTCAAATGACTCTCAGGTCTTTAAAATGTCTCCTATGGGGCGGCAATTATATGGCAACACCTTTGATTTTCCTACCGCAAGACCACTTCCAGGCACATGTGATCCACCAATGCCGTTTGTTTTTGTGGCAGACGAATCCTTTCAACTATCACCACATCTTCTAAAGCCATATGCAAGCCGTGGCTTGACGCAAACCCAAAAAATATATAATTATCGATTATCCAGAGCAAGAAGAATGGTGGAATGCTCTTTTGGGATCCTGACAAGCAAATGGCGAGTGTTGTTAACTGCGATCAACCTAAACATCGAAACTGTTGATGAGGTAGTAAAAGCATGTGTGGTACTACATAATTTTGTTTTATCAAAGGAACAAATCTCCATGGATGACATGAATGTGGAATCAACCTCTTTGTCTGATTACACTAAGGCTAGGGCCCCACTTTGCTTTTTACCTGCTTTTTCAGGCCTGAAACACACATCCGTTAAAACCACGTCCGTGTAAAACGGGCCGTTTTTCGGGTCCGTTTTCCGTTTTTTAGGTCCGTTTTTATGGTATGTGTGGCCTGCGTGTGTATCCCGTATGCTAGCCGTATGTGCGTGTGGAATGTCCGTGTGTGCGTGAGTGAAATAACTGACATATGTGTGTGTTGCCCGTGTGTGTGTGTGATGCACAATGTCGTTGATACATGTCGGCTGACAGCAGACAGAGTTGCGCGATGAGAATGAACTCGGGTGAACTTCACCCGACTTCATTGTCATGCCGCGGCTCTGTCTGTGTGCCGCGTACTGATTAGCGGTCACCCGTGAAGGACTCACCGGTGACCGCTAATCCCCTGAGTGACTGAATTGTGCAGCCCTCTCTCATACTCACCGTTCCCCAATCTCCGGCGCGGCGCTGCACGGCTGTTATAAAAACTCCGGCGGCTTTTACTATTTTGAAAAAGCCGGCCGATCATTAATCAATCTCGTATTCCCTGATTTCCCCGCCCACAGGCGCCTGTGATTGGTTGCAGTCACACACGCCCACCACGCTCAGTGACAGCTGTGTCACTGCACCCAATCACAGCAGCCTGTGGGCGTGTCTATACTGTGCAGTAAAATAAATAATTAAAAAAAACGGCGTGCTGTCCCCCCCCCTATTTTAATACCAGCCAGATAAAGCCATACGCCATACGGCTGCAGGCTGGTATTCTCAGGATAGGGAGCCCCACGTTATGGGGAGCCCCCCAGCCTAACAATATCAGCCAGCAGACGCCCAGAATTGCCGCATACATTATATGCGACAGTTCTGGGACTGTACCCGGCTCTTCCCGATTTGCCCTGGTGCGTTGGCAATCGGGGTAATAAGGAGTTAATGGCAGCCCATAGCTGCCACTAAATCCTAGATTAATCATGTCAGGCGTCTCCCCGAGATACCTTCCATGATTCATCTGTAAGTTACAGTTAAAAAACAGATAAACCCGAAAAATCCTTTATTAGAAATAAAAAACACTAACAAATTCCCTCATTACCAATTTATTAACCCCAACAAAGCCCTCCATGTCCGGCGTAATCCACGGACCTCCAGCGTCGCATCCAGCGCTGCTGCATGAAGGTGACAGGAGCAGCAGAATACACCACCGCTCCTGTCAGCTCCACGCAGCAAATGAGGTGAGTAGCGCGATCAGCTGAGCTGTTAGGGAGGTAACCCGCGGCCACCATCCAGCGGTGGACGTGAGTTACATGACTGACAGCATCTGATCGCGCTACTCACCTCATTTGTTGCGTGGAGCTGACAGGAGCATCGATGTATTCTGCTGCTCCTGTCACCTTCATGCAGCAGCGCTGAATGCGACGCTGGAGGTCCGTGGATTACGCCGGACATGGAGGGCTTTGTTGGGGTTAATAAATTGGTAATGAGGGAATTTGATAGTGTTTTTTATTTCTAATAAAGGATTTTTCGGGTTTATCTGTTTTTTAACTGTAACTTACAGATGAATCATGGAAGGTATCTCGGGGAGACGCCTGACATGATTAATCTAGGATTTAGTGGCAGCTATGGGCTGCCATTAACTCCTTATTACCCCGATTGCCAACGCACCAGGGCAACTCGGGAAGAGCCGGGTACAGTCCCTGAACTGTCGCATATAATGTATGTCAAATCACAGAGTAGGTGGAGAAGTCTGGCTAAATGCTGCGCTAAAAACCACAAATCCAGGAGATGTAGTAAATTCTTTCCTTTATTTTCACAGGTCAACGCGTTTCAAAGGCATCTCCGCCTTCTTCATCAGGACAAAGAAAGAACAGAATAACCTAAGAATAAGAATTAGGTTCTTCTGTTCTTTCTTTGTCCTGATGAAGAAGGCGGAGATGCCTTTGAAACGCGTTGACCTGTGAAAATAAAGAAAATAATTTACTACATCTCCTGGATTTGTGGTTTTTAGCGCAGCATTTAGCCCGACTTCTCCACCTACTCTCTGATTTCTATTGCATCATCGGGGCTGCGGCTGACCACTTTATACATTAATTTGCTTTATGCCTACAAAGGAGTTGTGCCTGTCACAACTTTACCAGGTGAGTACCTGTCTTACCTTTATACCCACCTGTCTACCAGATAAGACCCTATTTGTGCTTTTTTTCCACAGCTCTGTTTGGCATATAATGTATGTGGCAATTCTGGGCATCTGCTGGCTGATATTGTTAGGCTGGGGGGCTCCCCATAACGTGGGGCTCCCCATCCTGAGAATACCAGCCTGCAGCCGTATGGCTTTATCTGGCTGGTATTAAAATAGGGGGGGACCGCACGCCGTTTTTTTAAATTATTCTCTGCTCCATAGTGACACGCCCACCGGCGGCTGTGATTGGTTGCAGTTAGACAGCTGTCACTCAGCGTGTGGGCGTGTCTCACTGCAACCAATCATATTTGCCGGTGGGCGGGGAAAGCAGGGAATAGGAGATTGCTTAATGAGCGGCCGGCTTTTTCAAAAGAGGAAAAGCCGCCGGAGTTTAGAGAACAGCCGTGCAGCGCCGCGCCGGAGATCGGGGAACGGTAAGTATGAGAGAGGGGGGGAACTGACCGATAGACAGCGAGAAGGACAGATAAGACAGAGAGACTGACCGACAGACAAAGAGAGAGACCGACCAACCGACGGACTGAGGGAGAGAACGAAACAGAAAAAGAAAAAAGACCGACATCACATGAAATAAGCACAAAACGTACAGGGAGCAAACAGAGATGCGTCCGTGTCACTTGGACGTGCGCACAGACCCATTGACTTTCATTGGGTCCGTGCTGCGTGTTGCGTGCTGAAAACGGACATGCTTCCGTGCAAAACGGAGACACAAACGTAGCACGCACACGGACCCACGGACCTTAATGAAAAACGCACATGTGTCCTCAAACATTAAATAACATTGGTGCACGTTTGTCCGTGTCTCCAGTATATACGGAAACGGACCAAACACGCACGTGTATCACGGATGTGTGTCTCAGGCCTCAACTGCAGCGTTTAATGCCAAGATGGATGTGTTCTGCTTTTCAAGCTTAGTGTATGGGAATTTGGGTTTTCTAAACCGCACTATGCAGTTCAAACTGCAGCCTTTTTGTGGCAGAAATTTGGGCAAAAACTCTGCTTTGCAGGGCAAAACCCAAATGGCAAAAACAATTGACACCCACAGGTGCTTGGCTTTTATACACAACCAAAAAATATAAAGTTACCTTGGTTAAATCAGACAACGCATGCAAAGGTTTTGTATAAATTCAATATTTCTTTTTTTTTTTTTTTTTTTCAAATTTTTTCCAAATAAATTAAACAAGGTCAGAGCCAGACAGCTCTTTATCAAAATAAAATTAGATTTCAGAAATTAAAACAAGAAAAAAAAAAAACTTGCCTATTCAGGACGTGACCGCTGGACAGGACCCGACTGCTGGACCGGACCGCTGGACAGGACCCGACTGCTGGACCGGACCGCTGGACTGGACCCGACTGCTGGACCGGACCGCTGGACTGGACTGATGGACAGGACCGCTGGACTGGACTGATGGACAGGACCGCTGGACAGGACCGCTGGACAGGACCTGGAAACAAACAAGACCTGTAAGTAGGATGACAGGACCTCAGGACAGGATCTCTGGACATTACTCTGGACAGTACCTCTGGCCTGGACCGCTGGACTCGACTGCTGGACCGGACCGCTGGACTGGACTGATGGACCGGACTCGACCGCTGGACTGGACCGCTGGACTGGACCCGACTGCTGGATCGGACCGCTGGACTGGACTGACGGACTGGACTGCTGGACAGGACCTGGAAACAAACAAGACCTGTAAGTAGGATGACAGGACCTCAGGACAGGATCTCTGGACATTACTCTGGACAGTACCTCTGGCCTGGACCACTGGACTGGACCGCTGGACTGGACCCGACTGCTGGACCGGACCGCTGGATTGGACTGCTGGACTGGACTGCTGGACTGGACCGCTGGACAGGACCTGGAAACAAACAAGACCTGTAAGTAGGATGACAGGACCTCAGGACAGGATCTCTGGACATTACTCTGGACAGTACCTCTGGCCTGGACCACTGGACTCGACCGCTGGACTGGACCCGACTGCTGGACCGGACGGCTGGACCCGACTGCTGGACCGGACCGCTGGACCCGACTGCTGGACCGGACCGCTGGACTGGACCTGGAAACAAACAAGACCTGTATGTAAGATGACAGGACCTCAGGACAGGATCTTTGGACATTACCTCTGGCCTGGACCACTGGACCGGACCGCTGAACCGGACCGCTGGACCGGACCACTGGACTGGACCCGACTGCGGGACCGGACCGCTGGACTGCATAGGAACACTGGACTGGAATGCTGGACAGAATGGCAGGTAGTGTGGACAATGTTTACTGAAGGGCTTATATAACTTGTGCAAAAAAAAAAAAAAAAATGGAGGATGCTCATTTACAAAACCAGATCCGGCGTCCATAGACTTTCATTGTACACCATGCCACATTGCGCCGGATCCGGCGCAATGGTTTTTTTTTAAGGGGCCAAAAAACGTTACATGAAACGTTCCATCCGGCCGCCGCATTAATTAATTTTGCCGCATCCGGAAAAAACAGGATGCATTGCAAAGCCATCAGGCACAATCCGGTCACAATGCAAATCAATGGGGATAAAACGGATGCGTTATCGGATCCGTTTTACTCGTTTTTTTCCGGATTGTGCCTGATGGAAAAAACCTGATGTGTGAAAGTAGCCTAAGGGGGCTTTTCAGCTGATACAACTCTTTCATCTAATATATAAAGCTGAATGTATGTAGTGTGTGTGTGTGTGTGTGTGTGTGTGTGTGTATATATATATATATATATATATATATATATATATATATATATATATATATATATATATATATATATATATATATATATATATATATATATATATATATATATATATATATATATATATATATATATATATATATATATATATATATATATATATATATATATATATATATATATATATATATATATATATATATATATATATATATATATATATATATATATATATATATGTGTATGTCTGGGATTGGCATCTGCACAGTCGCAGCTACAGCCACAAAATTTTGCACACTCACACATCTGGACCCCGAGAGCGTCATAGGCTATGTTGTGAGGCAAAATTTTAACCCCACGCGTTCCAATTTACCAATCAATTTTGCCCCTATCTACATAATGGGGAAAAAGTGAAACGAAAAGTGTATCTGCACTGTCGCATTTACAATCACGAAATTTTGCACAGACGCCTCATGTGACCCAGGGAACGTTGTAGACTATGTTTTGACAGGAAAATTTAACCCCGCGCTTTACAGTTACTCTCCAAAAAACATGCCTCCATTAAAGTTAATGGAGCCTGGAACTACTGGTTATTAATAGGAGCTTTGAGTGGTTGCTATAGGAACAAAAGAAATAGTATAAGAAGCTTATATGTGAGGTAAGAAGATGTCGGTGGGGAGACAGATGGGGAAAGAGACAGACGGGGAAAGAGACAGACGGGGAAAGAGACAGACGGGGAAAGAGACAGACGGGGAAAGAGACAGACGGGGAAAGAGACAGACTGGGAAAGAGACAGACTGGGAAAGAGACAGAAAAAAAAAAAAAAAGAGTCAGAGACAGGCAGATGGGGAAAGAGACAGACCTGGAAAGAGGCAGACGGAGCACATTACTTGGCCAATTTAGTTAAATCTGTGTGGAATATCTGTGGTGTTGAAATATAGGTTGTGAAATGCTTCTATTAGCTTAGTTTTTGCCTTTTAATAATTACATTTCTATTTGTTTTGTGGTTTTTGTGTGCAGAATACATTTTTGTTAATACATTCTATTTTGTTAACAACAGTTATTAACCCGGGCGAAGCCGGGTAGTACAGCTAGTAAAATATATTTTATACACACACTATAATTTATAGCATACAAAATAACATTTTATTTGTGAGTGTGTGATGATTGCCAGAGGGGAAAGCTGGGTGCTCCACTACAAGAGTAATGAAATATTACACAGCACCCAATGAAGTCAAATGGGCAGCTACATAATACAGAGTCCGATTGTAAGCTTCTATATGCCCAAAGTCTGTGTACAGGTAGACTGACTGTACAGAAAAGGGGAAAAAAAAATAAAAACACACCAAAAAAAAAATCAACTACAAATATCACTCTTGGAATATAGCAGTCTGTGACATCAGGAAGGATTTATTTACGAGGGTTGAATGGAAAGTAATGCCTCCACCTTGGTATCTCCTCAGCAGATGGCAGCACCGGTATGCGGCAGGTACTGGACTGTTCAGTAGACTCCTCTACAGCTCCAGTTGGTGGAAAACCTTAGCAATGAACGGTTGGGTTACAGTATAAAAAAAATGAACCCCTGTGCAGACGGTCGGTCAGTGAGATTTAAGCAACGTGCAGTCATTGAATTCTTGACAGCAGATGGTGTCACCCCAAAGGATACACATCAGAGAATGCGAACAGTTTATCGCGATTATGATGATGTGCGCACTGTGCCTTGTATCCAATTGTCTGGTGATTATGTGGAAATATCGGTAAATTAAAGAGCACGTTCTAAGAATTATTTCTGTATTTGATTTATTAAAATATTCCCATGGACAGCCAAGTTATGAAGGTGGAGGCATTACCTTTCATTCAACCCTAGTACCTTTAATTAAAAGGATTGTCCAGGCGTGACGTTATGTAGAGACTTCTAGACTGTGACAGTGAGCTGCCCAGTGTGCACGTTATCAGGATTAATGAAAGCGAATGGCCGGTCACTGTCAGAGAATTGAGAGGAGTCTAGTTGGTATGTGACAGCACATATGCAAATTGCACAAATGTAGTCACATGCCGACTAGACTCCTCAATTCTCTGACAGTGACCAGCCATTTGCAATGCATAAATGCAGTCACATGGCACTAGGAATACTACAGTATCTTGACAGCATGCACAACATCAAGATTCGGCAGTCCGCAAACAGACGTTTGTCCCAAAGCCACTTTAAATTAAAAGAACATTAGTGGCAACACCTGCCTTTCACACCTATTCACTACAGACGGACATATTGTTTGGAGGGAGAATCCAGTTCATCACCCAAGTCAGTGGTTTCTGGCAGCTGGACAGGAGCTCTCCAAATCTGATCAAGTCAGTGGCGCGGCTTTTGACTAGTCTTCCTTGTGCAACATAATTTGTGCGTCACACCGCAATGAAGAGGTTGCGCCGCACCAGAGGGAAAGATTCACAGAGTTTCCGTCTAGCGGCTACTGACCAGGGCGAAGGACCGGAGTCCCACAATTCAATCCACCCATTTCTACTATTCAGTCAGATGTGACGAAGCTGCAAAAAGCCCCATATATCTTGTTTATGGAAAAACAATAAAGATGAAAGGACGAGGCTTATTCACACAATTGCAATAAGAATGACTAATCTGTCAACGACAGCATGCAAATTGTCTTCAACTTGCAACAGAATTTTTTTTTTTTACCAGGTTTCCCCAAAAATAAGTTCTAGCAGGAATTTTTGGCATTTTCGGAGCAAGGCTTAAGGCTATGTGCGCACGTTGCATTTTTTAATGCGTTTCGAACTGCAGCATTTTAATGCCAAAATGCATGCGTTTTGATTTTCAAGCAAAGTCTATGGGAAATTGGGCTTTCTTGTGCGCACAATGCTGTTCAAAACGCAGCGTTTTAGTTGCAGAAAATTTGGCAAAAACTTAGCGTTTAAAGAAGCAGCATGTCAATTGTTTTTGCCATTTTGGCAGCGTTTTGCTATCATTAGAGGCAATGGGAACTTTCAAAACGCATCCTTAATCAAATATCTAGCGTTTTACATGCTTTTTTGATGCAGAAAGCATGCTTCTTTGACAAAATAAACGCATGCGGTTTTGACATTAGATTAAGGGCATGATATGTCCCTTTACACACACACACATAGTCTGACAATTAAATTAATGAAAATATTTTAACGTTATATTAAACATAAATGTTAGAACATAGTTATCACTTTAATAAAAATCTATTTTGTGTGTGATTTTAATCATGATATGTTATTTTTTTCCTTTTTTTTTCATAGTGTTTGAATATTTAAGCTTTATTTAGCAGTGTATTTGTATTCAAAACGCATCTGACTTTAAGCAATGAAAAAGCATGTAAATCGTGGTAAAAACACAAGCGTATTTTTAGCGTTTTTGAGGACAAAACCAAATTTGACAAAGACAATTTCTGCCAGAGGATGCGTATGCGTTTAGAACTGAACTAACTCAAAGCAAAGTGCGCACATAGCCTTAATATAAACCCTAGCCCAAAAATAAGCCCTAGTTGCGGTTCAATAATGAAGTGTTAAAATACTGCAGGACACTTCATTTAAGAGAGACGATCCCACAATCATACTCACCAAAGCTTGAAAGGGAGGACTTGCAGGAGGTGGAAACTACACCAACAAAGAGCTTGGCTGTTGGTATTGAAACTCAATTCATTGGGCAATTTGCACTGTATTGATCTACCGCCCTCTCGTAAAAATAAGCCCTAGCCCTAGAATTTTCTATATTTTCAGCGTAAAGCTTAAATATAAGCCCTAACCCAAAAATAAGCTCTAGTCGCGGTTCAATAATGAAGTGTACATACAGCTAAAAAAGTTAATGTTAAAAAAGTTATACACTTCAGTATAGACAGCGGACACCCCCAAAAGATAGAAGACAGAAGACCCCGCAATCATACCAGACACTGAACGGGAGGACCTGCAGCAGAATACACACAAACACATCGGATCGCGCACGCATCAGATTGCACACCCACACACACCTCATCCAGAGATACCGATTGCTTCCAGCTGGCAGAGAATCCAAGGAGGCAGTGCGGTGGAATTCATAGAGGATCTGCGGCATTCCACTGCAGGTCTTCGTGCTTCACTGCACTGCATTCCATCTTCCCCTGCTGGCTGGAAGCAATCGATACCACCAGATGGGGAGAGTGTGTGTGTGTGATCTGATGTGTGCGTGTGTGTTGGCCAAAAGCAGGGGAGGCAACGTGGAGCATACCTGCTGGGATCGCCCTCCAAACATCACAGAAGGACCTGGAAGCCACGCATATGTCTGGGATCTGGTAAGTTTAAATCTCTTGGGAAGTGGGAGCAGGAGAGGGGGAAGTCTGATTTTTTTTTCTTTGAAGGGAAAACCCCATCAAAGAAATTTTTTCCCCAAAAAATAAGACCTGCCCGAAAAGAAGTCCTAGTGTTTTTTCAGGGCAAAAAAAGAAAAGTATAAGACAGCGTCTTATTTTTGGGAAAACACGGTATGTGCAAGCTGCAGAACAAAAGTTGCCGCATACATACACACGCATAGCAGTATTATATATATATGATAGTGAGACTCATGTGGGATTAGTGGATGAGAACAGGTATATCTCACCCCGGTATCGGTCCTATGTGACTTAAGGTCCAGTCACACTAAGCAACTTACCAGCGATCCCAACAACGATAGGGATCGCTGGTAAGTTGCTAGGAGGTTGCTGGTGAGATGTCACACTGCGACGCTCCAGCGATCCCACCAGCAACCTGACCTGGCAGGGATCGCTGGAGCGTCGCTACACGAGTTGCTGGTGAGCTCACCAGCAACCAGTGAGCAGCCCCCAGCGCCGCGTGGAAGATGCTGCGCTTGGTAACTAAGGTAAATATCGGGTAACCAACCCGATATTTACCTTGGTTACCACCGCACGGAGCTACACGTGCAGAGAGCAGGGAGCAGCACACACTGAGCGCTGGCTCCCTGCTCTCCTAGTTACAGCACACATCGGGTTAATTACCCGATGTGTGCTGCAGCTAAATGTGCACAGAGCAGGGAGCAGCGCACACTGCTTAGCGCTGGCTCCCTGCTCTCCTAGTTACAGCACACATCGGGTTAATTACCCGATGTGTCCTGCAGCTACATATGCACAGAGCAGGAGCCGGCACTGACAGTGAGAGCGGCGGAGGCTGGTAACAACGGTAAATATCGGGTAACCAAGGACAGGGCTTCTTGGTTACCCGATGTTTACTGTGGTTACCAGCCTCCGCAGAAGCCGGCTCCCTGCTGCCTGCACATTTAGTTGTTGCTGTCTCGCTGTCACACACAGCGATCTGTGCTGCACAGCGGGACAGCAACAACTAAAAAATGGCCCAGGACATTCAGCAACAACCAACGACCTCACAGCAGGGGCCAGGTTGTTGCTGGATGTCACACACAGCAACATCGCTAGCAACGTCACAAAAGTTGTTCGTTAGCAGCGATGTTGCTAGCGATGTTGCTTAGTGTGACGGGGCCTTTAGCCTGGTCAGGATTACCTGGCTACTAATGGATTAATGGGAGGTGAAGGACGGATGTAAAAAGAGTCTTGGAAGTTCGGGGAGGGTCTCCATCTGGGAACACAGAACGCCTGTCTGTGTAGGAGACACTTGTGAGTGGGAGCAGTGCTTGATGTCTGTATGGTTTAGCTGGAAGGGAGAAGCCCTCCAGCTTGTAGTTAGGATATCACCCTGTATAGTTAGCGCCGGACAGGCAAGGATTTATTTTGTTGGTGTTTGTTTTTTTTGTTTATGCTTCACTGCAATAAACCTGACCAAGCGTCAGTTACACCTGAAATTCGGCTGTCTGCCTGAGGTGTGTGTGTATAATATATATTATATATTATATTTATATATGTATATATATATATATATATATTATATATATATACATATACATATACATATACACACACACACACACACACACACGGAAGTAATTATTTGATCCATTCCCGATTTGGACAAGAATATAGGTTAATTTTAACAGTGAGAGAATATCAAAAATAAAATGCAGAATTATATAGATTTGTTTATATTTTGCCGAGAGAAATAAATATTTGATCCCCTAACAATCATTAAGAGTTCTGGCTCCTAAAGACCAGTTAGACCAGGGGTGGGGAACCTCCAGCCCGCAATGTCCTTTTCTACGGCCCCCAGGCAGATTCCCAGGGACCGCAGTGCACGGACAGCAGCCGCATCTTGCTGGCTCCTGGCCCTTTAAATCTTGTATGCAGCGTTCAATGACCGCTGTGATGGATACACTGGACCCTAGAATGTATGGGCTCCTTCCACGATTTCGTCCAAAAGTAGGCATACTTTGTGGGCGGGGTAGGCGCGCGCAATGCGCTCGTCTCACAGAAGAGGAGCAGCTGCCCCAGCATCCCTCAGGTTTGTTGGTGCCCCTCCAGCCTCCCCAGCGGTGCATGCATTCCTCCGGCCTCCCCAGGGGTGCATGCGTTCCTCCGGCCTCCCCAGGCCTGCCCATGCCCCTCCAGGCCTAGCTGTACCCCTCTAGGCCTAACTGTGCCCCTCCAGCCTCCCCATGGCTGTCTGTGCCCCTCTGAGATGAATATACCCCAAGTGATGTATATACCACCAGCGATGTGTGTGCCCCCCAACTATGTCTGTGCCCCCTAGTGATGTTTATGTCCCCCAGCTTCTCTAGCGATGTATATGCCCTCAATGTCTCCTGTGATGTCTTTGCTCCCCAGCCTCCTCAGTGATGCATGTTTCTCCCAACCCTCTGCTGTAATGTGTATGCCCCAAGCCTCTCCTGTGATGTGGATGCCCCCAGGATCTCGTGTGATGTATATGCCCCACAGCCTCTCCTGTGACTTATATGCCCCCATCCCCTCCTATAAAGTTTATGCCCTAGCCCTTCTGTGATGTATATGCCCCAAGTACCTCATGTGACGTATATGCCCCCAGCATCTCCTATGTGATGTATATACAGCAGTACCAGCCGACACAAACCTGGAAAAGCAGCTGTGAGAAGCAACAAGATCAATATTGCCTAATATCACAATTGCACTAAAAACAAGGAGCTCCAGCCGCCACAGTAAGTTAAATGGTTGACCAAATATAGTAGGGTAATTTTCAAGTTGATAATATTGTGTGGCCCGCAAATGATGGTAGAAATTTCAACTTGTTACCTGCAATAAAGACAGCTGTCTTACATTGTCCTCTGTATAAAAGACTCCTATCCACAGAGTTAATTAATCAGTCAGACTCTAACCTCTATAACAGTGATGGCGAACCTATGGCACGCGTGCCACCAGGGGCACGCTGAGCCGGTTCTGCTGGCATGCGTGCTGTCGCCCGATTCTGCAGTTTTGATCTGCTAGTGCAGTGGCGCCGGCAGATCAAATCTGTGTTGGAGCGGAGGAGACATTTCTCCTCCGCTCTGACACTCCTCCTCCCCCAGGCTGCAGGTGTGTTGCCTAGGAGACTGAGGAGCGTCAGAGAGCGGCGCCGGCGTCGTCTGCTGGCCGCGTGGGAACTGAGGACCCAGCAGTGCGCAGCGGGGGAGCGTGTGCAGGTAAGTTTTTTTTTTTTTTTTTTTTATAACCCGTGTGCGGCTGTGCCAAGGTGGGGATGGGGGGGCAGCGCCAGCATGGGGTGGGGGAACGCACATGGCAGCGGGGGGGTGGGGGAACGCATATGCCAGCGGGAGGGTGGGGGAACGCACATGCCAGCATGGGGGGAAACGCACATGCCAGCATGGGGTGGGAGAACACGCATGCCAGCATGGGGGGGGGGGAGAACATGCATGCCAGCATGGGGGGGGGGACATGCATGCCAGCATGGGGGGGGAACATGCATGCCAGCATGGGGGGGGGAGAACACGCATGCCAGCATGGGGGGGAACAATGCATGCCAGCATGGGGGGGGGATGACATGCATGCCAGGATGGGGGGGAAACATGCTTGCCAGCATGGGGAACAATGCATGCCAAAGTGGGGAACAATGCATGGCAGGATGTGGAAACATGCATGCCAGGATGGGGAAACATGCATGCCAGGATGGGGAAACATGCATGGCAGGATGGAGGAAACATGCATGCCAGGATGGGGAAACATGCATGGCAGGATGGAGGAAACATGCATGCCAGGATGGGGAAAACATGCATGCCAGGATGGGGAAAACATGCATGCCAGGATTGGGGGAAAACATGCATGCCAGGATGGGGGAAAACATGCATGCCAGGATGGGGAAAATATGCTTGGCCAAGGTGGGGATGGGGGGCAGCGCCAGCATGGGGTGGGGGAACGCACATGGCAGCGTGGGGGGAACGCACATGGCAGCGGGGGGGGGGGGAACGCATATGCCAGCGGGAGGGTGGGGGAACGCACATGCCAGCATGGGGTGGGGGAGGGGGAATGCACATGCCAGCATGGGGTGGGAGAACACGCATGCCAGCATGGGGGGGAGAACACGCATGCCAGCATGGGGGGGGGGAACATGCATGCCAGCATGGGGGGGGGAACATGCATGCCAGCATGGGGGGGAGAACATGCATGCCAGCATGGGGGGGGGAGACATGCATGCCAGCATGGGGGGGGGAGAACATGCATGCCAGCATGGGGGGGGGGGACAATGCATGCCAGCATGGGGGGGGGATGACATGCATGCCAGGATGGGGGGGAAACATGCTTGCCAGCATGGGGAACAATGCATGCCAAAGTGGGGAAAAATGCATGGCAGGATGTGGAAACATGCATGCCAGGATGGGGAAACATGCATGCCAGGATGGGGAAACATGCATGCCAGGATGGAGGAAAACATGCATGTCAGGATGGAGGAAACATTCATGCCAGGATGGGGAAAACATGCATGCCAGGATGGGGAAAACATGCATGCCAGGATGGAGGAAAACATGCATGTCAGGATGGAGGAAACATTCATGCCAGGATGGGGGAAAACATGCATGCCAGGATGGGGAAAACATGCATGCCAGGATGGGGGAAAACATGCATGCCAGGATGGAGGAAACATTCATGCCAGGATGGGGAAAATATGGATGCCAGGATGGAGGAAACATTCATGCCAGGATGGGGAAAATATGCATGCCAGGATGGGGGAAACATACATGCCAGGATGGGGAAAATATGGATGCCAGGATGGAGGAAACATGCATGCCAGGATGGGGAAAATATGCATGCCAGGATGGGGAAAACATGCATGCCAGGATGGGGAAAATATGCATGCCAGGATGGGGAAAATATGCATGCCAGGATGGAGGAAACATGCATAGGGTACATTTACCAGGAAGGGGTACATTTACCTGGATGGGGGTAAATTAACCAGGATTGGGAACATTTACCAGGATGAAGGACATTTACCAGGAATGGGGTACATGCCGGGATGGGGGAACATTTACAAGGATGGGCAATATGTCAGGATGGGGTACATTTACCAGGATGGAGGACATTTACCAGGATGGGGCCGTAATGGGGACAAATATACCAGAATGTATGAAATATATATCAGGATGGGGGACATGTTTACCAGGAAGTGGCCGAGGAAGGGAACAGAACTACACAATGATGGGGACGGGAGCAACTCGTACGTCTTTATGGGATTTCAAGATGTTCAGACTTTGAAATGTAGATGTTGATTACAGGGTGACATCTGATTGTATTCCAGGCTAAAATCTCTGTCTAATATGCTGCAATTTATTTCCAGAAAGATCAATCCAACTGCTGTGTCTGGAAAGGGCAGGGGCTCAGCTGCAATGTGTGGTAAGCATGCATGAGCGTGATGCCCCCTGCTGAAGAGAACACGGCAAAGGTAAGATTAAAATCAATTCTTTATATAATAGGATTGGTTGGCACTTCGGAAAAAAAATTGGGTTTAGGGCTACAGTTTGGGCACTCGGCCTGTAAAAGGTTCGCCATGACTGCTCTATAACATGGGAGATTAAAGAGCTTTCTAAGGATGTCAGGGACAAGATCATAGACTGGCACAAGGCTAGAATGCGCTACAAAACCATAAGAAAGATGCTGGGTGAGAAGGAGACAACTGTTGGTGCAATAGTAAGAAAATGGAAGAAATAGAAAATGAACGTCAATCGACATCAATCTGGGGCTCCATGCAAAATATCACCTTATGGGGTATCCAGGATTATGAGGAAGGTGAGAGATCAGCCGAAAACTACATGGGGGGAACTTGCTAATGATCTCAAAGCAGCTGGGACCACTGTCACCAAGAAAACCATTGGTAACACATTACTCCTGCAGTGCCAGCAAAGTCCCACTGCTCAAGAAGGCCCACGTGCAGCTGGTCCGTCTGAAGAAGGCACATGTGCAGCCGGCCCGTCTGAAGTTTGCCAATGAACACCTGGATGATTGTGAGAGTGATTGGGAGAACGTGCTGTGGTCAGATGAGACAAAAATTGAGCTCTTTGGCCTTAACTTAACTTTCTGTGTTTGGAGGAAGCAAAATGCGGCCTATGACCTAAAGAACACTGTCAAGCATGGAGGTGGAAACATTATGTTTTGTGGGTGTTTCTCTGCTAAGGGCACAGGACTACTTCATCGCATCAATGGGACAAAGAATGGAGCCATATACCGTAAAATCCTGAGCCACAACCTCCTTCCCAACGCCAGGACATTAAAAATGGGTCTTCCAGCATGACAATGACCCAAAACATACAGCCAAGGCAACAAAGGAGTGTCTCAAAAAGAAGCACATTAAGGTCATGGAGTTGGCTAGCCAGTCTCTAGACCTTAAAAGGGAAGGTGTCGTCCAAAAAAAAAAAAAAAAAGTCAATAACTGAAAA
Source organism: Anomaloglossus baeobatrachus (assembly GCF_048569485.1). Lineage (NCBI taxonomy): Eukaryota > Metazoa > Chordata > Amphibia > Anura > Aromobatidae > Anomaloglossus > Anomaloglossus baeobatrachus. Next base: position 157,287,763 of record NC_134363.1, on the reverse strand, counting down.
AAATGTAAAGTAATAATTGAGCAAAATATATAAAAAAAAAAAAGTTTGATATTTTCCAATCTTAAACACTAGGGGGAGCAGCTGCTGAAATCCTACAGAAATCCCACTGTAGAAAAAGCCTGGATTACAGCTGCAGTAAAGTGGGCGGAATCTGCTCTCCTGTGTGTGATGTCACCTCCCCCTCCCAATCTGGGTGTTTCCAAGGGAGAGCAGGGAATGAAATTTAGGATTACAGTGCAAAGCCATTTTGCTGGTGACCAGAAATGTCTAAAGTGTCACCAAGGACAGCTGGAGTATCACATAGGATAGCATTAGATACACGGCTCAGCAGACAGTATCACTCAAGTCAGGATTAGATACACGGCTCAGCAGACAGTATTCCACAGGACAGGATTAGATACACGGCTCAGCAGACAGTATCACACAGGATAGGATTAGATACACAGCTCAGCAGACAGTATCACATAGGATAGGATTAGATACACAGCTCAGCAGACAGTATCACACAGGATAGAATTAGCTACATGGCTCAGCAGACAGTATAAAACAGGATAGAATTAGATACACGGCTCAGCAGACAGTATCACACAAGTCAGGATTAGATACACGGCTCAGCAGACAGTATCACACAGGACAGGATTAGATACACGGCTCAGCAGACAGTATCACACAGGACAGGATTAGATACACGGCTCAGCAGACAGTATCACACAGGATAGGATTAGATACCCAGCTCTGGAGACGGTATCACACACAGGAGATGATTAAGACCACTTCTCACTAAGCGACATCACAGGCAATATCGCTGCTGAGTCACGGTTTTTGTGACGTAGCAGCGACCTTGCTAGCGATGTCGCTGTGTGACATCCAGCAACAACCTGGCCCCTGCTGTGAGGTCGTTGGTTGTTGCTGAATGTCCTGGACCATTTTTTAGTTGTTGCTCTCCCGCTGATAAGCACACATCGCTGTGTGTGACAGCGACAGAGCAACAACTGAATGTGCAGGGAGCCGGCTTCTGCGGACGCTGGTAACCAAGGTACACATAGTGTAACCAAGCAAAGCGCTTTGCTTGGTTACCCGATATTTACCTTGGTTACCAGCGTCCGCAGCTTCTAGAAGCCGGCTCCCTGCTCCCTGCACACGTAGCCAAGGTACACATCGGCTAACTATAAGCAAAGCGCTTTGCTTAGTAACCTGATGTGTACTATGGTTACCAAGCACAGCATCGTAAAGGCTGCTTTACACCTTACAATTGCGTGTGCGATCTCGTATGCGATCGCACACGCCCCCATCGTTTGTGCGGCACGTTCAATTTGTTGCACGAGCCGCACAAACAATTAATTGCCGTCACACGTACTTTCCTACCATACGACCTCGATGTGGGCGGTGAACATCTACTTCCTGGAGTGGGAGGGACGTTCGGCGTCACAGCGACGTCACACGGCAGCCGGCCAATAGAAGCGGAGGGGCGGAGATGAGCGGGACGTAAACATCCCACCCACCTCCTTCCTTCCGCATAGCCGCCGGTGGGAGCCGCGGGACGCAGGTAAGCTGTGTTCATTGTTCCCGGGGTGTCACACACTGCGATGTGTGCTGCCTCGGGAACATTGAACAACCGCACGTTCAATTTTTAGTAATTGAACGACGTGCGTGCGATGAACGTTTTGACGTTCAATCGCAATCGCACGGAGGTTTCACACACTTCAATTTAACTAACAATGCCGGATGTGCGTCACTTACGACGTGACCCCGCCGACACATCGTTAGATAAATTGTAGCGTGTAAAGCCTGCTTTACACGGGTCACAGGTCGCTGGTGGCTGATCTCTGATCGCTGTGGAGATCTGCCTGATTGACAGCTCACCAGCGACCATGTAGCGACGCTCCAGCGATCCCTGCCAGGTCAGATCGCTGGTGGGATCACTGGAGCGTCGATAAGTGTGACAGTACCTTTAGATACACAGCTCAGCAGGCAGTATCACACAGGAGAGGATTAGGGTGTCATTGGAGACTGTAGTAGTAGCAGCGGCGGCAGGGGAGGGGAGGGGCACCGGTAATCACACACTGCTCAGCATGCACGTCCGCAGTAGCTGCAGCAAGGAGAGTGGAGGGGGTGTCATTGGAGCATTGGAGACGGTAACAGCGGCGGTGGTGGGGGGAGGGGCGCCGATACTCACATGCTCTGCATGCACACACACACACAAACAGACACAGCTCTGCTGCATGCATGCCGGCAGCGGGGGGGGGGGGGGGGGGAGCGGGGCTGGGGAGAGCGGGGAAAGGGGGTGTCAGTGGAGACGGTAACGATGGGGGGAGGGGAGGGTAAGCGCCCCAGCCTCACACATTCCAGCGGTTGACAGGGGTAAAGTGGAGCAAACAGCATGGCTGTGAGCTCCACAATGATGGCGCTGATCTCCTCCCTCTGCTCTGATCTGGACAGCCCAGGGGGTTCGTCCAGGTCACAGCAGACGCCTTCTCTAATATTACTAAATGGGGTCGGAGCCCGACTATCAGAGTCTATGCCCAGAGGGCTGCCATAAAGGAGGTGAGAAACTGTCGTTACACACACCAAATCCAAGATGCCAGCCCCCAGTGCTTCAGTACAATTAGAATTAAATAAAAACTAAATAAGCAGTGATTTTAATTTTGTATTAAAAATACTTGATTTAATAATCACTATTATTAATACAAAAATAAAAAAAACGCGACACCTTCCTTTAAATCCATAGAAAACTTATGGAGGAGCTGAAGCTCCAAGTTGCCAAGCAACAGCCTCAAAATCTTAATGATTTAGAGATGATCTGTAAAGAGGAGTGGAGAAAAATTCCTCCTGACATCAAACCTCATCATCAACTACAAAAAAACGTCTGACTGCTGTGCTGCCAACAAGGGCTTTACTACCAAGTATTAAGTCTTGTTTGCCAGGCGGATCAAATACTTATTTCTCTCTGCAAAATGCAAATACATTTTTATAATTTATACAATGATTTTTCTGGATTTTATTTTGGATATTCTATCTCTCACTGGTAAAATGAACCTACCCTTAAAATTATAGACTGATCATGTCTTTGTCAGTGTGCAAACTTACAAAATCAGAAAGAGATCAAATAATTATTTCCTTCTCTGTATACAGAAAAAAAATACATGCAACATATAAATCTAAAAAGGTGTCCAAAGTTAATCACCCTGAAACTTTGGGTATAACTTTATATGGAAGTCTGTTAAGAAAAGAATAATAATAATAATAATAATAATAATAATAATAATAATAATAATAATAATTAATAATTAATGATTTTCCCTAGTCAGTGTATTTAACAATATACTGTTGATTTTGCTAATACTTTCCAATGATTTTCATGATCTAGAAATTGAGCTAAGATAAATACTGTAGAATGAGGCTGGTTTACGCCAGTGACAATCCTGTATTAATCTGTAGTTACTCACATGCAGACATCGCCTCTTACAGAACAGTGCATGAAATCTATGGCAGTACAGCGGGCTGTGAAGTGCGCGCTTCCTAAATTCCATTCTCAGGCACAGATTTCAAAGGCAGAATCAGCACTGTAAAGGGGGCTTTACACGCTACGATATCGTTAATGTTTTATCGTCGGGGTCACATTGTTAGTGACGCACATCCGGCGTCATTAACAATATCGCAGCGTGTGACACTGACCAGCGACCTTAAGCGACTCAAAAATGGTGAAAATCGTTCACCATGGAGAGTTCGTCCTAAACTCAAAAAATCGGTAAGGGTTGTTTTTCATTGTGGTTCGTCGTTCCTGCGGCAGCACACATCGCTGTGTGTGACACCGCAGGAGCGAGGAACGTCTCCTTACCTGCCGCCGGCCGCAATGTGGAAGGAAGGAGGTGGGCGGGATGTTACGTCCCGCTCATCTCCGCCCCTCCGCTTTGATTGGCCGGCCGCTTAGTGACGTCGCTGTGATGCCGAACGTCCCTCCCCCTTGAGGGAGGGATTGTTCGTCAGTCACAGCGACGCCGCCGACCAGGTAAGTGCGTGTGACGCTGACGTAGCGATAATGTTCGCTGCGGCAGCGATCACACGATTTCGCTTGCACGACGGGGGCGGGTACTTACATGCTCGATATCGCTAGAAATTGCTAGCAATATCGTCCGCGTGTAAAGCCACCTTAAACGCTCGGCAAATCCACCACATGCGAACCTGGCACTAATGTGTTGCTGACATTGAGACTTGACTTACCTGGTTTACCAATACGATTTCTGCCTGCAAATAATAATATTATCACTGCAAGAATTGTAGATCCAAATGCTGCTGCTGCTATGGCTGCAATATGACTTCTCTTCTCTTTACATGTGGAATCAGTGGTTGAATTTCCTTCTTTATCCAGGATATAACCCGATTCCAAGCAGCTGCAAAAACACAAAACAGATTTGACACTCACATTATGGTGAACTCTGGCTATATTGTGTTCCATTTACAATTCATCTGTAAAATATTTGGGCCAAAATCCGATACAAGAATGCACAAAGTAATATCAGAAGGAAGCATAAGGGGATCCCCACAAAATAAGAAACGTCTTAGGGTGCGACCACATTTCTAAACGCTGCGTTTAATTTGCATATTTGTGGCAAAAACCATGCGTTCAATGAAGCAGCATGTCAATTATTTTTGCCATTTTGGGTGCGTTTTACTAACATTGAAGTCAATGAGAAATGGCAAAAACCAAGAATCCTACAAATGCCTGCGTTTTACCTGCTTTTTCATTGCAGATAACCTGCGTTTTGGACTACCAAAACACATGATTTTTGCACATAAAATTAATGATTTCATATGTCCCTTCACACACACACAATCCAACAATTAAATTTAAGGAAAATTATAATTTTTTGCTATTTTTCTAATAAATTCTATATTACCAGTTAAATTTTATTAAATATTTCTATTTTATATTTTTTTGCTAAAATTATGTAAGAATTCCTTTTATTTCCTATTTTTTCTATATATTTGAATGTTTAAACTTTATTTAGCAGTGTGTTGATGTGCAAAACGCATCAGTCAAAACTCAGGTGGAAACGCACGTCAAAAGTGCTGAAAACGCATCAAAAACGCGGTAAATACGCATGCAATTTCAGCGCTAAATTTATGGAAAAGGAAACTTTGGTCAAATCAATTAAGCCCAAAACGTGCATTTAGAACTGCAAGTAGGTGAACGCAAAGTGGGGTCGCAGCCTAACAAGGGAATCAGAAGAACCTGCATGCAATAAGGAAGAGCCCGGAAAGGAGAAGATGATGGGGTCAAAATCTGATTGGAAACTGTCCAGCATACACTGTTCAGTAATCAGTCTGCTGGGTGGGAGACATGTACTAAGACCCAAGAAGGGGTAGTATTATATAGAAGGTGATTCCCATATAGCATCTATAGGGCATGTCAGTGTTTTACTGAATGCACCCTGACTGCTGTGCCCTGGTAGTAAGGGGTTAAGTTCCCTCTCATGTCAGATTCTCCCTCCCCCCCCCTTCCAGGGGTGTTATCCAATGGGAATGTTCCCATGATCCCACTCTTTCCCCTATAAATATTCCCCCTCTTCCTGGTTCCGGTCTCTCCTCACCTTGTGAGATCCGGACGCTGCTGTCGTTCCCGGTGAGAGATAGCTGACATGCTGGACAAGGCTGTCAGGGACAGGATCAGGAAGGAGGGTGACGCGTGGCTTGCTGCTATTATAGGTGAGCAGCGTTCCCCTCCTCCTGAGGCTCAGATGCAAAATCCGGCTGGCAGGCGGCCTGCTTGTCTAAGCCGCCCGCCGGAGCGTCTGAGTCACACACTGCGCACGCGCGCGGGGCGGGCGCGCGCCCCACGTGCCCGCGAATCACGTGCGCGCCGTGCACGTTCCCACGCTCAGTAACGCCCACACGCCCGACCACAGTAACACGCGCGGTGGCCGCAAGCCTCTCCTGTCCTACAGGCAAAGCGGCGCCGCTGTAATTAATAAATCAAATCCCTGCGCTCCGGAGGCAAGGCTTAACCCCATCCTTGCTGCTTCAGCCCAACACTCCACCTGTATTAGCGCCCCCACACACAGCCATGGGAGGAAATAATAGCTGCAGATCCTCCTCAGCAGAGGAGTCTGCTAGTAGGATGCAATTATCTACTCTTACGTCCCCTGCCACAATGCACTAATGGAGAAGCAGGCAGGGTGGGGGCAGCTGCTCCCTCAACTACAATGTTATCTCCCCAGTTGTCTCTTCAACACATAGACATGAGTGGGGGAATAACTTTGCCCCCTGCGGCGGCAGCAGTGATGGCTCTGGCTCCTGCAGCAGCTGCGGTGATGGCTTTGCCGCTTGCTGCTCCTGCAGCTACTGTTGGGATGGCTTTGCATCCTGTTGCTCCGCAGGTGCTGGCATTGCCCCCAGCGGCACCAGAGGGGATAGCCTTGCCTCACGCATCACATACAGTGTCGGCCTTGCCCCCGGAGCTGCAGAACCTACCCCGGGTCCTCCCTGTCCACGATGCAGCGGGTGCTGGAAGCACGGCCCATGGTAGGTGACGCCTGGGCGCGGACACCGCTCCGCTGCCGCCGACTCCTCTGGCTCCTCACATTCCCGTAGCCTATATAGACGCAGGCGATCCAGTAGGGATCGCGATCGCCGCTCTGCCTATTCTGAGCGACGGTCCACATCCTCTCGCAGAAGCCGTCGGTCTCGGTCATCAGGATGGCGTTCGCCATCAACCACGGCTGATTCATCCGACGACTCCAGGACATCCAGCAGGCACTCTCGTCGCAGATCATGCCGCCAGAGAGATGCCGAACCCTATGTGGTTCAACCACATGCCGCCGGATCGGTAGCGGCTCAACATATATCGGTGAATCCCACGGATGCTCCAGCGGTCGGTGAGGACAATTATTCTGGGGCTTGGGGAGGTGCCGATACTACAGCTATGTCATTAAAAGCTCTGTTAGCCCATTTAAATACCCCGAGTGAAAAAAAAAAAAAATTCTGGTTAACCGTTTATTACTCTGAAATCAACCTGAAAAGAGATACGAGCCCCCTCCTAGGGCTGATATACATAAGGATACATTCTTTTGCGGTATCCCCCCCCCTTAGACTCTCACCTTGACCCAGAGACTGTAAAAAAAAAAAAAAATATTTTGGGCAAATGATTATATAGACATTTGGTTGCTTGTTTCCACTGATCAATTTACTGTAGACAAGGAGAGGGTTCTGCTGAACGGCCGTTTAAAAAAAAAAAAAAAACCCCCAGGGTTGCAAAAACTATTAATAATTGGCTGCAAGCCTTTTCGTATTAGGGTGTGCATGGGTCAGAAACATCCTGACCGTTGTCCTGAGCTTTTTATATATGTTGACTTGTTAAAGCTACGGACTCCTGGTTGCGCTTCATGATGACTCCTAAAATCCCCTTTCATGTCGCGGCCCCTGGCAGCTCGGCCGGTTCCAGTTCAGCGGCACTGCCGATTCTTTGGTCTCTGCAGATATAAGCTTGAATGCTCTACCTGCGGAGGCCCCCATGCAGCAGAAAAATGCTCCCGCCTTCGGCAAAATTGCCAACAAAGTCGTCAAATTCACATGCAAATCGAGACACCAGTGAGCGTATCAGAGACGGGGCTGTGGCTCGATCGGTACCTCAATAAAGAGGCGGCAGCTCAGCTGCACTTCGGCTTCACTTTTGGATTCTTTACCCCCTTCTTAACCTTAACAGACAACCCGTTTTTGTCCGGAATCTAAAGTTAGCGACGGAACTCCATGAGGTTTTGCTTGATAAACTAAACAGCGAGTTAGATAAAGGCAGGTTTAAGGGACCCTTTAAGGTGATACCTTTTTACAACTTTCGGGTATCTCCGTTTGGGGTCATTCCTAAGAAGGAAACAGGAAAATTCCGTCTAATTCATCACCTGTCTCACCCGAGAGGTTCATCCGTCAACGATGGTATACTTGAATTGGACACGTCAGTCACGTAGGTTTCTTTTGACAAAGCTATGGGTTTAGCTCGGCAAGCGGGGGGGGCGCTGATGGCCAAGTCAGATATTGTGTCGGCTTTCGCCTCTTCCCAGTCCACCCTGATTGCTACCAGTTGTTGGGATGTTTTGCAGACGGTTGTTATGACTACGATACGTGCCTTCCTATGGGATGCTCAATCTCTTGTTCCTATTTTGCGCTATTTAGTTCTTTTTTGGAATGGGTTGTACAAGTTGAATCCGGTTCTCAATCCGTTACTCATTATCTTGATGACTTCTTTTTGTAGGCCCCCAAGATTCCACTCACTGACACTTTCTATTACATACGTTTTGCAGCTTGATGTCAAGATTCGGTGTCCCGTTGCAAAGGGGAAAAACAGTCGGTCCTTTGCCGGTCCTTTCTTTTCTTGGTATTGAGATAGATTCAAATGCGATGGTTTTTTCGTCTCCCAGATGACAAGGTATTGAAGCTACGCTCACTGATCATGGGGTTTTTGTTCGGTCTGTAGAGTGACCTTCCATCAGATGCAGTCTTTCTTGGCCCTTCTAGTATTGCCTGTCTCGTCATGCCAATGGGTCGAGTTTTTCCCGGAGGTTATCACTGGTTACAAAAGGCGTTTGGCTTCCCCATCTCCGTACCAGGATTACATCCCGCCTAGGGGCTGATTTGTTCATTTGGAACGATTTTGTATCCAGGTACAATAGGCAAACTTGTTTCTAGGATAACTTTGCCCCCAATGAAGAGCTATCACTCTTTTCCGACACATCTGGATCGTTGGGTTTTGGTGTTATTTCGGTGTTCAATGGTGTGCTGAGCATTGGCCCCAATCTTGGCACGCCAATGGTCTCGTGTCCAATCTAACTCTCCTCGATTTATTCCCCATTGTGACAGCGGTCGCCATCTCGTGCCCACCCTTCAGAAATAAACGGATTTGATTCTGGACTGACAACATGAGGGTGGTGTACGTGATAAATCACCTGACTTCATCCTCTTTGCCAGTTACAAAATTACTTACATTTTTGTGCTTCAAGTTTTGAGCTCAATATTTGGTTCCGGGCTCGCCATGTGCCTGGCAGGTGCAACACTATCGCCGACTCACTTTCCCGTTTTCAATTTCAGAAGTTCCGACAGCTCTGTCCTTGCGCCCAAACAGAGGGAATATCGTGCCCACACAGCATATGGGATCTGTTGGAATGCAGCTGATGCCGTTGGTGACGTCTTCAGGGGCCCCGGCTGGCTCTCGGTAAGGCATGGGCGGAATGGTTAGTTTTTTCGCAGCAAATTACACGGTTTCTACATTTGATTCTGCCAGATTGGATGTTACCTGCCAGTACCTGTATCACCTGAACTATCTGCCGGGGCTTGCTTTCCATTTCAAACTACGAGGTTTAAATTTTTTATAGTCCAACAAGCAGTTAAGGCGTGGGGCAGGGGGCAGCCTAGAAGGGAGCGCAGAAGGCCGGTTTCTTTTAGCCTTCTTCCTACTATCATCGGCCTCCTTTCGAGTCTGCTCTTTTCTCTGCTTCTTTTGCTATAGCCTTTTTGGCGCATTGGTGAGTTGCTTTCTCCTGCCGGAGGCACCCACGGGGGCCTTCGGCACGACGACATCACATCGGGTAATGGGGGTTTAAGGATAAGAATTCGGCAATCTAAGACTGATCAAACCGGGAATGGCTGCTGGTTATTTTTGTTTCTATTCCTGACCCAGCGTGCCCTGTTAGACTGATCCGTAACTACATCACTTTGCGCCATGGTAACTCTTCATCCTAGTCCATGAAGACAGTTCCCCTCTGACGAGATTCCAATTCTTAGCGGTTTTTCGTAAATGTTTGACGTTTCTGGGTCTGCCCGCCAGCGAGTTTGGTACTCACTCCTTTGGATAGGGGCGGCGATTGAGGCCGCTTGGGCGGGATTGCCCAATGCATAGGCCGGTGGTTTTCTGCATGTTTTGCGAAATGTATTAGTCCGGTATTATTGCTTCTTTAATCAATTACTTAAACAGGTTTGCCTTATTGTATACGTGTCACTAACAGTTTTTTCCTTTTAGGCGCGGCTAAGTCTGTAATTTGGTTACTGGGCCACTCCTATATTTGGCTTTCGTGGCTTCGAGGTGAATTGGAGAGGCATCAGGGGTCTCATATGGGCTCAAGTTATACCTGAAGTTGTGGAGATTGCCAGGTCTGCCTTAACTCCAGTGGTCCTCGTCATTCATGCCGGGTGAAATGACCTCGGTTCCCGCCGCAAGATGGTATTGAGCAGGCTTTGTTCTTTATGGGTGGGGGTCGGAGCACAGTCTAGGGCCTCTGCTCCTCCGTGGCGGTTTTGAGCCAAACAGTTGTTTGGTTACGAAAGCTAAAGTGCGCCGGAAGTCCGGCCTGGCACAAAGTTTCGTTTGAAAGTATTGATTAATAATGCTTAATTGTGCTGTGACCGACCTCCATCGACAATAAAAGATGAGAGTTGTTTAATTTTGATAAAGCTCTCCTAATAAAGTTTGTATTTTGGTTAATTTGGTCTCGGAGTGGTTAATCGGACATGGGAGGGTCTTGTTTGCGGGGTGTGGGTCTCAGCAGTCTATAGGGCATGTCAGTGTTTTACTGAATGCACCCTGACTGCTGTGCCCTGGTAGTAAGGGGTTAAGTTCCCTCTCATGTCCGATTCTCCCTCCTCCCCCTTCTAGGGGTGTTATCCAATGGGAATGTTCCCATGATCCCACTCTTTCCCCTATAAATATTCCCCCTCTTCCTGGTTCCGGTCTCTCCTCACCTTGTGAGATCCGGACGCTGTTGTCCCACCCTCCCTCCCTATCTGTTGGTTAATCTTTTCAAGTCACAGCGGTTTAGAGCCAAACAGTTGTTCGGTTACGAAAGCTAAAGTGCACCGGAAGTCCGGCCTGGCACAAAGTTTCGTTTGAAAGTATTGATTAATAATGGTTAATTGTGCTGTGACCGACCTCCATCCACAATAAAAGATGAGAGTTGTTTAATTTTGATAAAGCTCTCCTAATAAAGTTTGTATTTTGGTTAATTTGGTCTCGGAGTGGTTAATCGGACATGGGAGGGTCTTGTTTGTGGGGTGTGGGTCTCAGCAGTCTGATCGTCTTTGCCAAATGCTACCGGGGGGGGGCAATGATGATCTGAGCAATTTAAGGTACGGGTCCTGTGCATAAAAGCTGTCAACAGAATCCATAGCAACAAATGACGGCTGCCATAAAAATCCCTTCAGAAAGTGTAAAGGCAATCAAAGAATGGACAGTCAAAGAAATAATGGAGAAAAGTACCGTATTTTTCGTTTTATAAGACGCACCCCAAATTTGGAGGAAAATAGGAAAAAAATTTTTTTTAATGTTAAAATGAGGGTCTGTCTTATAATCCTAGTGCGTCTTAATCCTAAGGCTCACCAGAGGGAGCGGCGTTGGTGGAGCGGCTCAGGAAGGTCACAGGAGGCAGGGAAGGCGATGCTGTGGGCATGGAGGATGGGGTGTCGTGGTTCAAGAGGGTCACTGTGCGGAGGGTCGGCGATACTGCTGCAGTCTCGTGGGGTATCATGGCAGCAGGTGCCATTAATCTGCCGGCAGACTCGGAACAAGGGGTGTCGTGGCTCAGTGTGCGGCAGCGGAGGGTCGGTGATACTGTGGACTCGTGGGGTGTCGCAGCGGCGAGGACCATTTATCTACCAGAAGACCGCTAGCTGCTTTGAATCTCCCACAGTTGATGAGATAGATTTAAAAAAAATGGCCGCGGAGTATGCGCAGATCGACACAGTGGACTTCCAGAAAATGGCCGCGGAGTCCTATCTGAGCACGTGGCACCTCAACGGCCATTTTCTTGAAGTTGATCTCGTCAACTGCGGGTGCGATTCAAAGAAGCCTAACAGCAGATGAATAGTGCTCGCCACCGCGATACCCCACGAGCCTGCAGTATCGCCGACCCTGCACCACTACTGCCGCCCCAGTAAGACATATGCGGTTTTTAAGACGCACCCCCATTTTTTCCCCCCATGTGTCTTACAAATCGGAAAATACAGTAGGTAGGAAACTGACAAACAAGGCACCTCTCCAGAGGTTTGGGTTTTGTTTTGTTTTTTGCACCGCTGGAGTTGTATTTAAATGTAAGCTTAAAATTGCATCCAAAATTGACGGTTGGCCTTGTCATGTGTGCACATGGATTCCTCCAGAATCTCTGAATCTTTTGATGATATATTCTGTAGATGCTTGGATATTCAAAGTCTTTTTAATTTTCCTTTAACTGACATTTTTCTGAAATTGTTTAGATGCAGTTGTTCAGATTGGTGACCTCTGACCATCTTTGTTTCTGAGAGACTCTGCCTCTGTAACATGCTCTTTTTATAAATTCATGGGACCCAATGGAAAACCGACCCTCCAGCTGTTTGGTTTTTTTTTGGTTTTTTTTTTATTAGTGCCACCTACTTTTTCAGCCTTATATTAAACCTGTCCCAACTTTTTTAAAATGTGTCCTTTGACAAATTGGAATGAAACAATGGTGTAAGCAATCACAAGACAAAGCAGAAAAATGCTCATTTGCTGGCTGATATAATTTTTAAAAGGAGTTGTCCATGACTTTAACCCCTTCACCCCAGAGTGATTTTTCATTTTTCCTCCCCTTCTTCCAAGAGCCATAACTTTATTTTTCTGTCAATCTTGCCATATGAGGGCTTATTTTTTGTGGGAAGAGTTGTACTCTTGAACAAAAGCATTAGATTTACCAAATGGTATACACGAAAAAACTCAAAGTGCTGTGAATTTGCAAAAAAAGTGCAATTGCATGATGTTTTTATTCACCCTGCTCACTATATGGTAAAAATAACATGTCAGTAGGATGCCTCAAATCCGTATAAGTTTTATAAGATAACTTTTATCTAAGGTAAATAAATAAATAAAATAAAAAAAAAAAAAAAAGACTTGCGCTTTTGTAGCCATATTCTCAGATCTGTAGCGTTCTCATTTTTCGAAATCTGGGGCTCAGTGACGGCTTATTTTTGAATCTTCGGCTGGCGTTTTTAGTTATAACATTTTTGCATAGATGTGATCTTTTGATTACCTGGTATTCAGGGCCGTATTTGGGGTTTTTGCTGCCCTAGGCACTGTCAGTGGTGGCGCCCCCTTCTGATCAGTCAGATTACGGGTATGTGCACACAGTTTTTTTTTTTTTTCCAGACAGATCCGCCCTATAACCCGCCCAAAAAACTCAAACTCTAAATATTAAAGAAATGAACTCATACACTGCAGTGTAAAACGACTTGCTGTCCATATGTTCAGTCTTTGGAGTTTTTTTTAAGCGCGTCAGGTTTCCTCAGACATGAAGCGGCTGACAGTGACCGGTCCATTATATGGCGCCTACTGCTTGGATGCCGCTTACTAGTTGTGACCGGCCATTATATGGCGGCTGCTGCTTGGATGCCGCTTACTAGTTGTAACCGGCCATTATATGGCGGCTTCTGCTTGGATGCCGCTTACTAGTTGTGACCGGTCCATTATATGGCGCCTACTGCTTGGATGCCGCTTACTAGTTGTAACCGGCCATTATATGGCGGCTTCTGCTTGGATGCCGCTTACTAGTTGTGACCGGCCATTATATGGCGGCTGCTGCTTGGATACCGCTTACTAGTTGTGACCGGCCATTATATGGCGGCTGCTGCTTGGATGCCGCTTACTAGTTGTAACCGGCCATTATATGGCGCCTACTGCTTGGATGCCGCTTACTAGTTGTGACCGGCCATTATATGGCGGCTTCTGCTTGGATGCCGCTTACTAGTTGTGACCGGCCATTATATGGCGGCTTCTGCTTGGATGCCGCTTACTAGTTGTGACCGGCCATTATATGGCGGCTGCTGCTTGGATGCCGCTTACTAGTTGTGACCGGCCATTATATGGCGGCTGCTGCTTGGATGCCGCTTACTAGTTGTGACCGGCCATTATATGGCGGCTGCTGCTTGGATGCCGCTTACTAGTTCATTTAAAAAATAAGTAAAATCCCGTAGCTAAAAGATGTTGGAAAAAACAACCAAGAAGCCACAGCAAAAAAAAAAATAAATATTTGCTTCAGGATAAAATTATGACTGTCCTTAAGTGTTTTCTGTCTGAATAATTCCGGGGGTTCACAGACATCTACAACACGTGTGCACATTCCCTGATAGAGCCCAGAGCCTTCATATAGTAGTTAAGACCTCCATACACATTAACCTAAAGTTGTCTAAACCCGCCAATATCGACAGGTTCTGCAGATAGCCCAATGTGAATGGGGGCTCTAACTTCTGATTGTCAGGGGAATAAGGATCCAGCATGTCCAATTACGGAGTGTAGATCCTATTATCCTCTAAATGATAAGCTGCTGTCGGAGATGTCCAGCAGCGGCTCTAATAAAGAACACAGAAACACTTGGCAGAATGAGTGCTCCTGTATATGGGAGAGCCGAGCAAGATAGCTGCCGGCCTAAAAATTAGACTATAGTGTATGGGGGCTTTAGTCTATTACTTATTCGGCTGACAGACATGCAGATAGCTGTATTTTAGTCCAGCACGCTGACCCTATGTTTTAGGATCAAGACTGATAAGGTAAAGATTACAACAGCCACATGACTATCACCAGAACCACCATCAGTACAGTAATACATAACTAAAACCACACTACATACAAGAATACGTAACCAAAACCACAGTTAGTACAGTAATACATCAACAGAACTACTGTCAATACAGTAATATCACCAAAACCACCCTAAATACAATAATACATCACCAAACCCACCCTGAAGACAATACATCGCCAAAACCACCATCAGTACATTAATACATTGCCAACTTCACACAGCAATCAAGTGCAGTGTCAGGTTAGACCCATATACATCTATGTATTGCATTAACGTACAACTCTCAGTATGTCCTTAACAATGGTAAGGAGATGCTGGTAGTTGTTACCAGCCATCATTAGACTGTGGACCATATAAGAACCACAATACTGATTAGTCCCAGGCAGTAGACTTAACTTTTGGACGAGATCTTATAGGTTTAGGTCCATTAGTTCTGAGGAGATTAGTAGGGCAGAGGTGGGCTCAGTAGGGAGAAGGGGCATCATGGGGTGGGACTTGAGACCCCCACCAATTGCTCAAAAGACCTCTTAAGTGCACAGCTCAGGAGACAGGACTATGAAATTTTACTCCCGGAATCCATTCTGTCTGCATGTTCTGGTTCTGGGAAACACTCGGGGCCACGGTAGTCGGACCCCCAGCGATTGGAAAGTTATTCCCCATCCCAAGGATAGGGGGTAAGTTCCCAATGTGAGAAAACCCCTTTAAAGCAGCATTCACACTGCAGCCAAAGATGGGAAACTGATTTATCTAAACAGTGTCCATCACCCGATGCACGAGCAAAAAACTTTCATTCGTCAGGTGAGATGATTTTTAAGCTGACTTAAAGGGAATCTGTCACCCCAAAATGACACCTAGACTGCGGAAATATTTATATGGGGGACATGATCTGTGGAGAAATAAACTCACCCATATAGTTCAGCTTAAAAGGAACTGGTCACAACCTTTAATATTAAACTGCTCCATTGTCTTGTTAGTCAGAAAATGTGCATCACTTACGTTGCGTCACTAACAAGACATTGGGGGCAGTTTAGAATTTAAAAAGGGTGTAACAGGTTCCCTTTAATGTTCACTGAAAAAGCCACATTTGATATGAAAATGAGGACATTTCTGCGCGGCCTAAGCCTGGTGCACCGATACCACCGAATATAGGAAAATACTAGCCAGGCCTGTGTCTTGATTAATAGTGATCCATTGGTGAGAGTGAGCACCGTAACACCAGATCTCCTGTCTGCACCGCACCCAACACTGCGGCACACTCCAAGCGTCAGTGCAGGTGTGCACACAACACAGGAGGAGCACAGCGGCACACGCCAAGCGTCAGTGCATGTGTGCATCCAACACAGGAGGAGCACAGCGGCACACTCCAAGCGTCAGTGCGGGTGTGCATCCAACACAGGAGGAGCACAGCGGCACACTCCAAGCGTCAGTGCGGGTGTGCATCCAACACAGGAGGAGCACAGCGGCACACTCCAAGCGTCAGTGCGGGTGTGCATCCAACACAGGAGGAGCACAGCGGCACACTCCAAGCGTCAGTGCGGGTGTGCATCCAACACAGGAGGAGCACAGCGGCACACTCCAAGCGTCAGTGCGGGTGTGCATCCAACACAGGAGGAGCACAGCGGCACACTCCAAGCGTCAGTGCGGGTGTGCACACAACACAGGAGGAGCACAGCGGCACACTCCAAGCGTCAGTGCGGGTGTGCACACAACACAGGAGGAGCACAGCGGCACACTCCAAGCGTCAGTGCGGGTGTGCACACAACACAGGAGGAGCACAGTGAGGAGGGGGACACGGCGCTGTGATGTGCTCTCTGCTCACTTCAACAACCTTCCTCATTGAATCGGCAGTCAAATACAGGCAGCAACCAGGTGTCAGACCGTACCTGCATCACATTGCAGGCGCACCCACGCGGACACTGCAGTCACACTGCAGGCGCACCCACGCGGACACTGCAGTCACATTGCAAGCGCACCCACGCGGACACTGCAGTCACATTGCAGGCGCACCCACGCGGACACTGCAGTCACATTGCAGGCGCACCCACGCGGACACTGCAGTCACATTGCAGGCGCACCCACGCGGACACTGCAGTCACATTGCAGGCGCACCCACGCGGACACTGCAGTCACATTGCATGCGGACACTGCAGTCACATTGCACGCGCACCCACGCGGACACTGCAGTCACATTGCATGCGGACACTGCAGTCACATTGCATGCGGACACTGCAGTCACATTGCATGCGGACACTGCAGTCACATTGCATGCGGACACTGCAGTCACATTGCATGCGGACACTGCAGTCACATTGCATGCGGACACTGCAGTCACATTGCATGCACACCCACACGGACACTGCAGTCACATTGCATGCACACCCACGCGCACCCATGCGGACACTGCAGTCACATTGCACACGGACACTGCAGTCACATTGCACGCGCACCCACGCGGACACTGCAGTCACATTGCATGCGGACACTGCAGTCACATTGCATGCGGACCCACGCGGACACTGCAGTCACATTGCATGCGGACACTGCAGTCACACTGCAGGCGCACCCACGCGGACACTGCAGTCACACTGCAGGCGCACCCACGCGGACACTGCAGTCACACTGCAGGCGCACCCACGCGGACACTGCAGTCACACTGCAGGCGCACCCACGCGGACACTGCAGTCACACTGCAGGCGCACCCACGCGGACACTGCAGTCACACTGCAGGCGCACCCACACTGACACTTGGAGTGCTACTCTGCTCCTCCAGTGTCAGGACACGTGCAGAAATGCTAAGTGATTTTAGACAGCACTGACTCTCACCTAAGGACGAGGGACTGTCTTTAATATGCAAATAGGACGGTGCACATCTGCACCAAGACATCGGCCGCACCAGGGGGGACAGTTTGCATATATATAATAAAATATTAAGTTAAAACTGTACATGCCAGAGCGACGTCCCCTGTATAAATGTGTCTGCAGATTAATTGGCATTTTGGGAGTAAAAGTAAAATATCATCGCTCTTAGCAACACATTGTCCTGCGTCTCCCAAGACTCCCCTCTTATTTGGTCTGCTGCAGCACATACTGCAATGGTGCCCGTATAGGGAATCTGTCACCAGGTTTTGCTCCCCCATCTGAGAGCAGAATAATGTAGAGACAGAGCCCCTGATTCCAGCAATGTGTCACTTACTGAGCTGTTTGCTGTCATTTTCTCTGCTGCAGATCTCGCAGTTATTCAGAGCTCATGAATATGCTGGACTACCTGCAGCACACCAAGTAGTCCTGTAATGATAACTACTGCTGATTAAACAGTGATGTTATCAAAACTACACTAAGCAGCCCAGTAAGTGACAACACTGGAATCAGGATCTCTGCCCCTACATTATGCTGCTCTCAAATTAGGTGGCAAAAATCTGGTGACAGACTCATAATTCTCACTAAAGAGTAACCACCCTAAGTAAGCCCAAGGCTGTGCCCAAGAATAAATAATTGCCCATCACTGAGCTCACAGCACAAAGAATGACCCCACACCGCGTCACTTATAGTATACAGCCTCCACATTCTCTCCTATAACATTCCCACTACACTGCCCCCTCACATGAAAACCCGCACTGTCCTCCCCACTGAATTATACCCTCCAGACCTTCCTCACTTATGAACTATGACCTCCACTGTCCCCACCTCTCCATGCAGCCCCCACTTCACTGCCCCCCTCATGATGTCCCCCCTCTATAATGAGCCTTATGCTTCGCATTCTGTATACCCAGCCCTTCCAGGCTCCTAACTGAGCGCTCCCCATGCTGCCCCTTCTCCATATCAAGCCCCCTCCATACCAAGCCCACCATGGTTCCCCTTCCATACAGAGTACCCCCCGTGCTACCCCATTCTCCATACCATGCCTCCCCCCATGCTACCCCATTCTCCATACCATGCCTCCCCCCATGCTACCCCATTCTCCATACCATGCCTCCCCCCATGCTACCCCATTCTCCATACCATGCCTCCCCCCATGCTACCCCATTCTCCATACCATGCCTCCCCCCATGCTACCCCATTCTCCATACCATGCCCCCCCCATACTACCCCATTCTCCATACCATGCCTCCCCCCATGCTACCCCATTCTCCATACCATGCCCCCCCCCGTGCTACCCCATTCTCCATACCATGCCTCTCATTCTCCATACTGTAACTCCCATTTGCTATACTGTCCACCACCCTCCCTCATTTTCCCTCCCCCCCCCCCCATTTTCCCATTCTGCTCCATCCCCCATGCTGCGCCCCCACATCATGCTTCATCCCCCCCATCCTCCATGTTGCGCCCCCACATCATGCTTCATCCCCCCCCATCCTCCATGTTGCGCCCCCATATCATGTTCCATCCCCTCATCCTCCATGTTGCGCCCCCATATCAAGTTCCATCCCCCCATCCTCCATGTTGCGCCCCCATATCAAGTTCCATCCCCCCATCCTCCATGTTGCGCCCCCATATCATGTTCCATCCCCCCATCCTCCATGTTGCGCCCCCATATCATGTTCCATCCCCCATCCTCCATGTTGCGCCCCCACATCATGCGGCATCCCCCCCCAGCCTCCATGTTGCGCCCCAACATCATGCTGCATCCCCCCATCCTCCATGTTGCACCCCCACATCATGCTGCATCCCCCCCATCCTCCATGTTGCACCCCCACATCATGCTGCATCCCCCCCATCCTCCATGTTGCACCCCCACATCATGCTGCATCCCCCCATCCTCCATGTTGCACCCCCACATCATGCTGCATCCCCCCCATCCTCCATGTTGCACCCCCACATCATGCTGCATCCCCCCCATCCTCCATGTTGCGCCCCCACATCATGCTGCATCCCCCCATCCTCCATGTTGCACCCCCACATCATGCTGCATCCCCCCCATCCTCCATGTTGCGCCCCCATATCATGTTCCATCCCCCCATCCTCCATGTTGCGCCCCCATATCATGTTCCATCCCCCCATCCTCCATGTTGCGCCCCCATATCATGTTCCATCCCCCCATCCTCCATGTTGCGCCCCCATATCATGTTCCATCCCCCATCCTCCATGTTGCGCCCCCACATCATGCGGCATCCCCCCCAGCCTCCATGTTGCGCCCCCACATCATGCTGCATCCCCCCATCCTCCATGTTGCACCCCCACATCATGCTGCATCCCCCCCATCCTCCATGTTGCACCCCCACATCATGCTGCATCCCCCCCATCCTCCATGTTGCACCCCCACATCATGCTGCATCCCCCCATCCTCCATGTTGCACCCCCACATCATGCTGCATCCCCCCCATCCTCCATGTTGCACCCCCACATCATGCTGCATCCCCCCCATCCTCCATGTTGCGCCCCCACATCATGCTGCATCCCCCCCATCCTCCATGTTGCACCCCCACATCATGCTGCATCCCCCCATCCTCCATGTTGCGCCCCCATATCATGTTCCATCCCCCCATCCTCCATGTTGCGCCCCCATATCATGTTCCATCCCCCCATCCTCCATGTTGCGCCCCCATATCATGTTCCATCCCCCCATCCTCCATGTTGCGCCCCCATATCATGTTCCATCCCCCCATCCTCCATGTTGCGCCCCCATATCATGTTCCATCCCCCCATCCTCCATGTTGCGACCCCCCCCGGGTTGCTTGTTCGGCGCTGTCTTCGGCTGTAAAGCGCTTACCTGCTCCAGGCGGCATCTCCGGCGGCTGCACCTCCCGTTCTCCGCGGTGGTGGTGGCGGCGGCGGCAGGATCTCACATCTTCCTCGGCGGCGGCTCCATGTCCCGTCCTCCTCTGCGCGGCGCTGCCTCACGCTCCTGTGACCTCTGCACAGTGAGCGCACGGCAGCACGTCGGGGCGGGGAGCTGATTACAGCTCCTCTGACCCCGGAAGTAAGTGCCGGCACGCTCACAGTTTCATTTATATTCGCGTGTTATAGACGCGACTATAAATGACTGTGCGCCCCCTCCCTCCTCCAAAAAGGCGCCGGATTTAATAAAGAGTTTGGAGGAGGGAGGAAGATTTAAAAAAAAAAAAATTTATTTTTTTTTTAAATTTTGGTTTGGGCGTCGCCCCCCTGGAAGGCGCCGCCCTAGGCACGTGCCCTCAAGTGCCTAATGGCAAATACGGCCCTGCTGGTATTGCATGTTAATGCA
Organism: Anomaloglossus baeobatrachus; assembly: GCF_048569485.1. Lineage (NCBI taxonomy): Eukaryota > Metazoa > Chordata > Amphibia > Anura > Aromobatidae > Anomaloglossus > Anomaloglossus baeobatrachus. Next base: position 157,267,015 of record NC_134363.1, on the reverse strand, counting down.
ATGTTGCAGCGACCCAAAATATTTTTAATTTTTTTTTTTATCGCTACACTGTGTACCAATCAGATAAACTGATTTTATATTGTGATAGCTCAGGCATTTGTGAAAGTGGTGATACCAAGCATATGTATTGGAGTGATTTGAAATTTTAGGTTTTTTTTTTTTTTATAAAAAAACAAAAAAAAATTTCAATTTTTTTTAAATTTATTAATTGTCCCCTAGGACACTTTATGACTCGAGTCCGATCACTTGTCCTGATCAGCAAAAATGCAGCGCTCATTTTAGTGCTAGCGCTCTGTCAGCGCTCACAGGAAATCTCTCACTGTAGCGTCAGGCTTTGTCAGCTGATCCCGCACTACCATGGCGCCCCATGAAAGCGTCACAACGGCGCAATCCCCACAGCGGCCATTTAGATCACGCTATAAGATTTTGACTAAGTGGTAAGCAGGTGCGGATGGATCTCTGATCCCCCCGTGCCTGTTAGCTGCACATGTCTGCTGACTGGATCAGCAGACATGTGCGGAGATTACCGAGGGCTCACTGCCGGAGCCTGCAGTTACCGAGGGGACACGACCTTGGATGTATATATACGTCGAAGGTTGTAAAAGGGGTTAACATTGATTGTTTATCCTTCAAATTAGTCATCAATGTCTAATTGACGGGGGTGCGACACTAGCAAACCTGCAGATCAGCTGCTCTCTGTGTCGACTGGAACCGCTCAGTTACAGAGCTGCAGAGCACGGCTCCGGTCGGTCAAGTACTACCCATCTGACCCCTATTGAAAAGGAGGCAGATAAGCAATATCCATCTCTGGCCACTATACAGTAGACTGACATGTGCAGCGTCATATCGGAGCTGTTCTGGCCACCGTCGACACAGAGAATAGCTGATCAATGGGGCTGCTGGGTGTTGCCTAATGATACGCCATCAACGTTAAAGTCATGGATAACCTATGAGAATGCATAAAAGTCATCATTAATCATTAGCCATTGGCCGGAGTAACCAAGGAATCTGCTGCCGATAACATACACTGTATATGGGGACAAAGTAACCATAATAGCAATTACTCTGCCCCCTTTATTGCTTGTCGACCTATTTAAATAGGCTGGTAATTGAAAAACCAAACGACCTGAATATAGTTGATCAGAGCTCATTATTTGGCTGACAATGGACCGTGCAAGTGGGGAATTATCACCTTTCTGCGGACTCAGCAGAGATACAACGCTGGTGGATCTCTGCAGAGATAACCGGAATTGTGACTTACAATCTTATACTCATCTCTTGAACGATTGATGAAGCTGAAACGGTCAAGAGGTGAATAAAGCAAGAAAATGGATTGATTATATTAGAGTGCCGGGTTCTTCTACTTTCTTGGACTGCTTATCACATGCACCAGAGTTTGAGGGTGGAGTGCGGATCACCTGTTGGATCTTACAATCTTATAGTCGCCTGACCACAAGTTAAGGTTCAGTCACACTAAGCAACTTACCAGCGATCCCAACAACGATAGGGATCGCTGGTAAGTTGCTAGGAGGTTGCTGGTGAGATGTCACACTGCGGCGCTCCAGCGATCCCACCAGCAACCTGACCTGGCAGGGATCGCTGGAGCGTCGCTACACGAGTTGCTGGTGAGCTCACCAGCAACCAGTGACCAGCCCCCAGCGCCGCGTGGAAGATGCTGCGCTTGGTAACTAAGGTAAATATCGGGTAACCAACCCGATATTTACCTTGGTTACCACCGCACGGAGCTACACGTGCAGAGAGCAGGGAGCAGCGCACACTGAGCGCTGGCTCCTTGCTCTCCTAGTTACAGCACACATGGGGTTAATTACCCGATGTGTGCTGCAGCTAAATGTGCACAGAGCAGGGAGCAGCGCACAATGCTTAGCGCTGGCTCCTTGCTCTCCTAGTTACAGCACACATCGGGTTAATTAACCCGATGTGTGCTGCAGCTACATGTGCACAGAGCAGGGAGCAGCGCACAATGCTTAGGGTATGTGCGCACGTTGCTTTTTACCTGCTTTTTACCTGCTTTTTTGCTGCTTTTTCTTCTGCGCTGTTTAATGCCAAAATGGATGTGTTCTTCTATTCAAGCAAAGTCTATGGGAATTTGGGTTTCTTGTTCACACTATGTTGTTCAAAATGCTGCCTTTTTGAGGGAGAACTTTGGTCAAAAACTCAGCTTTTCAAAGAAGCAACATGTCAATTGTTTTTGCCATTTGGGTTTTGCACTGCAAAGCTGAGTTTTTGACCAAAGTTCTGCCACAAAAAGGCAGCATTTTGAACAACATAGTGTGAACAAGAAACCCAAATTCCCATAGACTTTGCTTGAATAGAAGAACACATCCATTTTGGCATTAAACAGCGCAGAAGAAAAAGCAGCAAAAAAGCAGGTAAAAAGCAACGTGCGCACATACCCTTAGCGCTGGCTCCCTGCTCTCCTAGTTACAGCACACATCGGGTTAATTAACCCGATGTGTCCTGCAGCTACATGTGCACAGAGCAGGAGCCGGCACTGACAGTGAGAGCGGCGGAGGCTGGTAACAAAGGTAAATATCGGGTAACCAAGGACAGGGCTTCTTGGTTACCCGATGTTTACATTGGTTACCAGCCTCCGCAGAAGCCGGCTCCTTCTGCCTGCACATTTAGTTGTTGCTGTCTCGCTGTCACACACAGCGATCTGTGCTTCACAGCAGGACAGCAACAACTAAAAAATGGTCCAGGACATTCAGCAACAACCAACGACCTCACAGCAGGGGCCAGGTTGTTGCTGGATGTCACACACAGCAACATCGCTAGCAACGTCACAAAAGTTGTTCGTTAGCAGCGATGTTGCTAGCGATGTTGCTTAGTGTGACGGGGCCTTTACCTTGTGTCCCAATATACGAGAGGCTGCTGATAAGTCTTTGGCTTTGTGATCTTTTGTTTCTATGGTAACGAATCTTACATCACATGAAAGCCTTATGTGTCTAATATAGGTTTTCAAAATGTTGTGTTTGTTGCTTCTGGCAACAGTGTTCTACGCACGCGGGAAAACAAAGTGGTGGAGTCTAATGCGATATTCACTGCAACTGAGAGCAGAGGAGGGATAAAATTCTTGTTTATACTAAGAAAGTCCATGAAGAATATTCATGGTGATATGTCGCAGGCATTGTGGGATCAGTGCCCTTCATATTCCACAGATAAGAACTGGGTTGCCAAATTTAAAACTGGCCACTTCATCCCCAATGATGAGGAACGTCCTGGACGACAGAGTGGTGGTTGTTCTGGAGATCGTCGATGCTGTGCACAGCCTCATACTGGAGAATCCACGAATTTCAGCTAAAGCAATAGCAGACATCATGGGGATTTCCCGTGAACGTGTTTGTGTCATTATCCATGAACATTTGGGCATGAGGAAGCTACAGTATCTGCAAAGTGGATCCCCAAATTTTTGACAACAGATCAGAGAAGCAGTGAGTGAAAACTTCCCGGTCCACTTGTCAGTGTTTCGGACTGATAAGGACTTACTGGATCAACTGGTCACTATGGATGAGACCTGGATTTATTTGTATGACCCTGAAAACAAGGAGCAGTCAAAAGAGTGGAGGCACAGTGGTTCTCCTCATCCAAAGAAGTTCAGGGTGCAAAAATCAGCCACTAAGGTCATGGCGTCTGTGTTCTGGGATACGAAGGGTGTGCTGCTAGTGGACTACCTTCAAAAGGGTTCCAACATCAGTGCAAGGTATTACATTGAACTTTTGGACCAATTGAAGGCAGCTCTGAAGGCCAAAAGGTGCGGCAAGCTGTCCAAAGGAATCTTGTTCCTGCAAGACAACACCTCCGCTCACATTGCACAAGCGACCACGGCAAAACTGGGCTTCCAGCTGGTTGACCACCCATCTTATTCACAAGATCTAGCTCCCTCCGACTATCATCTGTTTCCAAACCTGAAGAAACACCTCAAGGGACCAAATTTCACACCATTTCTGATGCCATGGCTGCTACGGATGCCTGGTTTGAGGCACAACCGGAATCCTTTTTGCTAGGCTTACAGAACTTGAAATACCGATGTAAGAATTGTGTTGTCATCAGTGGAGAGTATGTGGAATAAATGTAAAGTTTCATCATCCTATCTCGTTTCTTTCTGGGTAAAGTCAACGACTTATCAGCAACCCCTCATATTACTCAGTAACAAAATTGAAAAAAACAACTTACTCCTTCCATGGAGAACATTGAGTGGAGTTTTCTCTGTTGCTGAAATTACCCAGTGGACATTTCTCACACACCGTGTCCGTTTCCAGAGTTCCTATTTAGGAAAAAATATATAAATATTGCATGTTTAATAAGGACTTTACCTTCTGATCATCATTTTTTTTTTTTTACTGAAAATCTTTGAAATGCGGTGTGAATTCTCTGCAGTGCCTCTGCTGTCTGTACAGAGGGATTTCAATCTCATCTTTAGACTAAAGGGGGCTTTACATGCAGCGATATCGCTAGCGATGTCGCTGGTGAAAGCACCCGCCCTCGTCGTTTGTACGTCACGGGCAAATCGCTGCCCGTGGCGCACAACATCGCTAGGACCCGTCACACAGACTTACCTTCCCTGTGACGTCGCTGTGGCCGGCGAAAAGCCTTCTTTCTAAGGGGTTGGTTCGTGCGGTGTCACAGCAGCGTCACTAAGCGGCCGCCCAATAGAAGCAGAGGGGCGGGGATGAGCGGCTGTAACATCCCGCCCACCTCCTTCCTTCCTCATTGCCGGAGGCCGCAGCTAAGCTGTAGTTCGTCGTTCCCGGGGTGTCACACGTAGCGATGTGTGCTGCCTCGGGAACGACGAACAACCTGCGTCCTCAACAATCAACGATTTTTTGAAAATGAACGATGTGTCAACGATCAACGATAAGGTGAGTATTTTCCATCGTTAACGGCCGTTCGTTGGTGTCACACGCAAGGACGTCGCTAACGATGCCGGATGTGCGTCACGGAATCTGTGACCCCGATGATATCGTGTAAAGGGGCCTTTAGAGTTTCAATTCTCTAATATATTCTTGGCTTTATGGAAATCATGGACATCAATATAAATAGTCAAATGGCAGTTCCACATTTATTGAGTATTGAGGCATTTACGGTACAGACTTTTCAGTAGACGCCAACATTTCTGAGTGTAACATCATTTTTTCAGTTGGTCTTATATAATATTCTAAATTTCTGAAATAATGACTTTTGGGTTTTCATTGGCTGTAAGCCATAATCATCAACATTGAATATAACAAATGGCACTTCCTTGAAATGGTGAATAATATGTAGATAGAAAGGGGTGCACTTAGTAAGTTCCAAAGCGAAGAAACTAAAGGGTACGTTACACATTGCGACATCGCTAGCGATCTCTTTAGCGATGTGAAATTCTAGATCGCAAGTGCGATCTTTCGAGATCGCACATAGGTCATTTAACGCATGTGCGATCCCGAAAGATCACACTTGCGATCTAGAATTTCACATCGCTAATGAGATCGCTAGCGATGTCGCAGTGTGTAAAGTACCCTTAAGTATAGACACAAGGCACTATGGCACAAGGCTGCATGGATACCGCGCTGTGTCACGAGCACCATCCAGTCTCCCCATGTGCAACTGAAGAAGGTCTTTTTATGACCGAAAACGTTATTTATTTATGCACATCCACTGTTAAATAAAATAACAGCATCAAGAATTTTGGGAGTGCCTTGTGTCTATACTTATAATCATCAACATTAACAGAAATAAACACGTGAAATAGATCCCTCTGTGTGTAATGACTATATAATATATAGGAATAGATCCCTCTGTGTGTAATGACTCTATATAACATATAGGAATAGATCCCTCTGTGTGTAATGACTCTATATAACATATAGGAATAGATCCCTCTGTGTGTAATGACTCTATATAATATATAGGAATAGATCCCTCTGTGTGTAATGACTCTATATAACATATAGGAATAGATCCCTCTGTGTGTAATGACTATATAATTTACAGGAATAGATCCCTCTGTGTGTAACGACTCTTTAGAATATACCGTATTTTTCGGACTATAAGACGCACTTTTTTCCCCCCAATTGTTGGGGGAAAGTGGGGGGTGCATCTTATAGTCTGAATGTAGGGCTGCGGGGAATGAGGGTGCTGCGGTGGAGCGGGTCATCGGCGGCACGAGCAGGCTGTAGCAGCGCCTGCCGTGACCACGTGGACCCGCTCATTTAATATGCACGCAAATCATCTCTCAGCGCTGAAGCCAGCGCCGACAGGTGGACGGGATGATGGGCGAGGGATAAACAGCCGGCCCGCGTAATCACCCCTGGCAACTACAGCCTGGAGTGATCATGTGCGGCTGTATTCACTGCCCCCCGCGCATCATCATCAGTGCGAGGTGCAGTGAATCAATGTACTCACCAACAACGATCCCTGCAGCACCGCAATGTCCTCCTATCTGTGCCAGCTGTGTGGAGACTAGCGGTGCGCACAGCGATGACCTCATCGCTGTGTGCACGTGTCCACACGCAGCAGCCGCCGCCGGCACAGACAGGAGGACATCGCGATGCTGCAGGGATCGTGGCCGGCTCAACTCAGCAGTGCTGCTGCTGACACAGACGGAGGAGGAGCCATGCTGCAGGGAGTGAGGCAAGGTGAACGGTCATTTTTTTTTATGTGCCACAGGACGCGGCCATATAGCAGGATGCGGCCATATAGCAGGATGGGGGTATATGAGCACGATGGGGGTATATGAGCACGATGGGGGTATATGAGCACGATTTAGGTATATAGCAGGATGGGGCCATATGCCAGGATGATGGTATATAGCAGGATGTGGGCTATACCAGGATGAGGGACATATACTGTATATACAAGTCAAGAAGATCAATACCAGGATGGGGTACCTTAGTAGAAAATTTGGGGACATTACCCCCATAACAGTGTCAGCAGCAGATCCTCGCCCCATAACAGTGTGTCATGACCACATTTTTTGCTTAAAATTTTATTTTCTTATTTTCCTCCTCTAAAACCAGGGTGCGTCTTATGGTCCGATGCGTCTTCTAGTTCGAAAAATATGGTAAGTGTTTTCCTTTTTTTGTATTGAATTACTGAAATAAATTAACTTTTTGATGATATTCTAATTTATTGAGATGTACTTGTACCTACGATAAAAATGACAGACCTCGCCATTCTTTGTAGGTGGGAAAACTTGCATAATCAACAGTGTATCAAATACTTTTTTCCTCACTGTAAGTCATCATTATAACAACAGGGTGAAATCTACAGTGGGTACGGAAAGTATTCAGACCCCTTTAAAGTTTTCACTCTTTATTATATTGCAGACATTTGGTAAATTCAATAAGGTTTATTTTTTTTCTCATTAATGTACACTCTGCCCCCATCTCCCATCTTGACAGAAAAATCCAGAAATGTAGAAATTTTTGCATATTTTTTAAACAAGAAAAACTGAAATATCACATAGTCATAAGTATTCAGACCCTTTGTTCAGTATTGAGTAGAAGCACCCTCCCTTTTGAGCTAGTGCAGCCATGAGTCTTCTTGGGTTCCTGGATTAGGGATGCTCTGTCATTCTTCCTTGCAGATCTTCTCCAGTTCCGTCAGGTTGGATGGTGAACGTTGGTGGACGCCGTTTTCAGGTCTCTCCAGAGATGCTCAATTGGGTTTAGGTCAGGGCTCTGGCTGGGCCGGTCAAGAATGGTCACAGAGTTGTTCTGAAGCCACTCCTTTGTTAGTTTAGCCGTGTGCTTAGGGTCATTGTTTTGTTGGAAGGTGAACCTTTGGTCAAGTCTGAGGTCCAGAGCACTCTGGAAGAGGTTTTCTTCAGGATATCTCTGTATTTGGCCACATTCATCTTTCCTTCAATTGCAACCAGTCGTCCTGTCCCTGCAGCCGAAAAACACCCCCGTAGCATGATGCTGCCACCACTATGTGTCACTGTTGGGATTGTATTGGGCAGGTGATGAGCAGTGCCTGGTTTTCTCCACACATATTGCTTAGAATGATCACCAAACCAAAAAGTTATATCTTTGTCTCATCAGACCAGAGAATCTTATTTCTCATAGTCTAGGAGTCCTTCATGAGTTTTTTTGCAAACTATGTGAGCTTTCATATGTCTTGCACTGAGGAGAGGCTTCTGTCTGGCCACTCTGCCATAAAGGCCCGACTGGTGGAGGCTGCAGTGATAGGATAAAATTGCACAAAGTCAACTATCTCCCTACTGCATCTCTGGAGCTCAGCCACAGTGATCTTGGGGTTCTTCTTTACCTCTCTCACCAAGCCGCTTCTCCCACGAATGCTTAGTTTGGCTGGATGGCCAGGTCTAGGAAGAGTTCTGGTGGTCCCAAACTTCTTCCAGTTAAAGGGAACCTGTCATCAGGAATTTGGCTTTCAACCTAAACGTTTCCCCCTCTGCAGCTCGTGGGCTGCATTCTAGGAAGGTTTTTGTACTTTTTGTGCCCCTTTTTAAACCAAAATAAACACTTTATAAACTTGTACCTTTCTGTTTGAAAATCTTGTTAATTTTCCATGGGGGCGGGCCGTGTGGCGTCCGTTGCTGTAGCTTACGCCGTCCCCCATGCTCCAAATCATGCCTCATAACGCCGCCCACTGCGCCGAGGTCCCGTGCACGCCGGGACACCTAGTGACGTGGTCGCAGGCACGAGAGTATGGGCGGCGCTGTGATTGCATCGCAAGTGCGCGCCCATACTCTCGTGTGCGCGCTCTCCCCTCTGTACGTCGCTCAGATCCTCTGCTTCTCCTGTGCTCCGCTCCTACCATCTATTTCCTGTTGCAGGGTAAGATGGGAAGGAGGTGACGTCGGGCCGGCGCAGAACGCTGGAGGCAGTGGGGGAAAGGGCGGGCACGAGAGTATGGGCGGGCACTTGCGATGCAATCACAGCGCCGCCCATACTCTCGTGCCTGCGACCACGTCACTAGGTGTCCCGGCGTGCACGGGACCTCGGCGCAGTGGGCGGCGTTATGAGGCATGATTTGGAGCATGGGGGACGGCGTAAGCTACAGCAACGGACGCCACACGGCCCGCCCCCATGGAAAATTAACAAGATTTTCAAACAGAAAGGTACAAGTTTATAAAGTGTTTATTTTGGTTTAAAAAGGGGCACAAAAAGTACAAAAACCTTCCTAGAATGCAGCCCACGAGCTGCAGAGGGGGAAACGTTTAGGTTGAAAGCCAAATTCCTGATGACAGGTTCCCTTTAAGGATTATGGTGGCCACCGTGCTCTTAGGAATCTTGAGTACTCCAGAATTTTTTTGTAACCTTGGCCAGATCTGTGCCTTGCCACAATTCTGTCTCTGAGCTCCTTGGGCAGTTCCTTTGACCTCATGATTCTCATTAGGTCTGACATGCACTGTGAGCTGTGAGGTCTTATATAGACAGGACTTGATTTGGAAAGGCACACACCTATCAGTTTAATTAAACACAGCTGGACTCCAATGAAGGAGTAGAACCATCTCAAGGAGGATCACAAGGAAATGGACAGCATGTGACTTAAATATGAGTGTCTCAGCAAAGGGTCTGAATACTTATGACTATGTGATACTTCAGTTTTTCTTTGTTTAAAAAATTTGCAAAAATTTCTACATTTCTGGTTTCTTTCTGTCAAGGTGGGGTGCAGAGGGTACATTAATGAGAAAAAAAATTGAACTTTTTTGAATTTAACAAATGTCTGCAATGAAACAAAGAGTGAAAATTTTAAAGGGGTCAGAATACTTCCCATACCCACTGTATTGTTCTCATTTAGAAGTCATTTTATATTAGAAAGAGAAAAACTAGAATGGGCTTCAACTGGACGATTTGCAGAATTTCGAGAAAAATGTCAGTCCTTCCCGAAGATTGCAAGTAATAAATGAAAGGTATCAAGTCATAGTTGTATAGTAAGTAAGAGAATTGTGGATTGACACATACTTTGTGATAAAGGCTACACGTGGATAACACATAAGATGTGAAGCATCATAAATGCTGGACCCCGGGACTGTCCTTGGCTCTGCTCACATCTACAGTTTTCATTTCCACCGATCAGCTTCAACATAAAAACGGAACAGAAAATGGCAACAACCGGATCCATCTCATCCTGGACGTCTGACGAACCACATTAAAGGAGTTGTCCGACATTTTACGCCAATTTTTGTAAGTTAATCTGTGCTGTGTTGTCATAAAGATCACCCCTACATTATTTTTTTTTGTTTTCTAACTTTTGTTCCTCTTGAATCAGCACTTTATTCTCTGCAGACACTTCGTTTACCTGCAGCTCAACCAAACATGACGACTTCCTGTGCCAAACCTCACAGTCAGAGCTGGCACCCTCTGGCTCCTTTTTGTAGCAATGCTCTCTCCTGTAGAATTGCCCCCTAGTCTGCCAGTCTTTACACACACAAAAAAAAAACAAACACAAATCTTTCTCACCTGTCCTGGTTTCCTCTGTGCCCTTTGTCCTGCCTCTTGCGGCCGCAGCCCCCTCCTTGCTGATCGCGGCCTCTGCAGGGGCCGTGCAGTCAGCACTTTATATGAGAGGACTGATTCCCAGGTGCTGTGCAGGGACGCGCTCTCTATGCAGCTTCTCCAGTGATCAGCTGCTGACCTCTGATTGGCCGGCGGCTGATCATAGCTGTACACAGCACTCCCATCTGTGCAGCGCTAGTGAATCAGTCATCTGATATACAGTAAAAAAAAAGGAAAAGAAAGAATTCTGTACCACGACACTTTAGGCAAAAAATGTATAAAGTTTTAGAACAATTACAATTGATAAGGCAAACAAGCTAAAAACAAAAATTAAAGCGAGAGGAATTTTTAGAGAGAGCCAGCAGGTGGCGGTCTCACTCCACAAATCACCTAATCAGTAAAGTACAGTGGAACCTCGGTTTACAAGTAAATTGGTGTGAGAGTATTTCACTATATGAGCAAAGCTCGCTGTAAATTTGTAATTCTGTTTATGAGCAGTCTTTGCCGTACGAGCAAATCCTCACCGCACACACTTCCGGTTCCGTACTTCCACCGCGCTCTAACCCACTCTTGCAGTCCACACAAACACACAGAAACACACACAAAAAAACACACACAAACAAGCACGCACACACACATATTATGCTCACCTTACCTTCCATTCCATCGCCGGCCTCATGGTTCTTGTAGTTCGCCGTTACAGGATGTGATGTGTGCGACGATGGAGGAACTTCCGCTGTCTGCCGCTAATCAAAGGCAGCGCGCTGACCAATCAGAAAAAAGTGGCTCCTGCCTTTGATGTCAGCGCACTGGCAGTGGAAGTTCCTCCCTCGTCGCGATGGTTACCCAATACACATCCTGTACCGGCGAACTGCAAGATCCAGGAGGCCGGCGATGGAACGGAAGGTAAGGTGAGCATAATGTGTGTGTTTGTGCAGGTTTGTGTGTGTTTGTGTGTGTGTGGGATGGCACAATAGGGGACCAGGATGAGGACCATTGATTTTGGTGTTTCTGCACCTGCCCCTCATTTTTGTCTCTCGGATATTACTCTGACTCTGCTATAGACACATCTTGGTCTGTATACAGTAGAATTATTTATGCATTGTATTTTGCAATTCGGGACACAGATCTGCAGCACGGTGGCTCAGTGGTTAGCACTGCAGTCTTGCAGCGCTGGGGTCATGGGTTCAATTCCTACCAAGGACACTATCTGTAAGTAGTTTGCATGTTCTCCCCGTGTTTGCGTGGGTTTCCTCCGGTTTCCTCCCACACTCCAAAGACATACAGATAGGGACTCTAGATTGTGAGCCCCAATGGGGACAGTGTTGCCAATGTATGTAAAGCGCTGCGGAACTAATAGCGCTATATAAATAAATAAAATTATTATATTATTTTGAAGCATACCCAATATACCCATTTCATGTTATATACTTTACTGATTTAGCTGATTTGTGGAGCGAGACTGCCACCTGCTGGCTCTCTATCAAAAGTCCTCTCACTTTAATTTTTATTTTTATCTTGTTTGTCGTATCAATTATAATTGTTAATAAAACCTTATACATTTTTTACCTAAAGTGTCGTGGTACAAAATTCTATCTTTTCTTTTTTTGCTTGCACTATTTCTGTATATGGCTCTATCCATGTACCTAATATGGCACGGTATACTTTCCCGTGTATGTTGGTTGTTCTAATTATTCATCTGATATACGGCATTAAAATATTTTTATTAATTATCATTAGTATTCTTGGCTGGAGATTTGTTGGCATCATTAGTATTCTTGGCTGGAGATTTGTTGGCATCATTAGTATTCTTGGCTGGAGATTTGTTGGCATCATTAGTATTCTTGGCTGGAGATTTGTTGGCATCATTAGTATTCTTGGCTGGAGATTTGTTGGCATCATTAGTATTCTTGGCTGGATACAAGTGAAGAAAGTTGCGGTATGGGATGCTATCCTCTATGATTTTGTGGTAAACATGTGGACCATGTGTTTCTATAATCTGATATACAGCGCTGACTGCACGGCCCCAGCACAGGCAGCGTTCAGCAAGGGGGCCCATTAGCCTGCACGCCGCCAGCAGCATGGGGGCTGCATGTAGCATACAGGCAGCGAGACCCCTGCACTATGGGATGTGGGGAGGGAGGGCGGGGACTCCGGCACCATGTACCTGCCCAGCAGGGCGGCTACATGACGTCTCCTGTGATGCCCGTCAACAAGGTGAGCAAAAAGCTCCTGCCCTGTCATCGCGACATCACAGGAAGCAACAAAATCACAGTAGGAGCGGTCACATGACCACTCTGATTTGGGGGAGAGGGGCTGACAGGAGGGCAGGTAAGTAGTTACTATCTACTTACCTGTCCCAACGTAGCCCCATAGTGTAAAGACAAGAAAAAAGCAAAATAAGCTGAATAACCCCTTTAACTTCAATGGTGTCACAGTGTCTGCCATTTTATGGGACAAAATAGCAATGGATGTGGCATTATTTTTTGCAGTATCTGTGACTATGCCTCCTATGACAGACGTCACTATAGTCTTGTGTCCGGGGTCCCTGCCCTATATCCAGACAGCACTGGTCTACACTTCTTACCATGGTCATCCATAGTAATGTCCTTACCTGGCTCCTTTATGTATTCCCCGGGCTGACACTCTTTGTGTTCCAGACAGATATCACAGTCTTTGCTCAGACAAAAGTAACCGGCTGAGCATCCACAAATCGTTTTAGATGAAACCACGCACCGTTTTACTAGGAGAGTGACCTCTGAAAAGTAAAAAAAAAAAAAAAAAAAAGACAGTTATGACGTCAGCGGGAGGATGCCGTACATGACTCCCATTTACAGCTCCGATAATAACTGGCTACTCACTTGGGGTCCCACTGCTCAGACCCCCACTGATCCAGAGAACGGAGCTCTGAAATGCCGCTCCAAGCTTTTACATCTGGCCACGCGGCGCACTACGGCTGGACTTCGCGGCACAAGCGCAGTGGTAATACATTTTCTATAATTCGAGATACTTTTATTGCACTCACCCCTATCACATTCTTTACATTGGAAACACTCCTGGAGGCCGTTCGGATGATCCATATAGGTGGTGTTTGTACATATCACGCAGACGCTGATTAGCTCTCTAGTACAATGCGCTTTCACAAAGGATACTGAAAAAAAAAAAGAACCAAAGTCACAACCTGTAAACAGCAGAGTACAAATTCTATACAATGCGATCTTCAGAAAGCCATGAGTAACATTGGGAACGTAACGTGTTACATGATTTACAATGTTCTACAAATGCAGCTGGTTTTACACTCCAGAGCTGCATTCATACTGCTGGCTGCCACAGGAAACAGTTAGCGAGCTTATTGCTAGATATACCCCCCATTCTCATTTTAAAATACCAGGAGGTTTTATTATTCACAAACAAGGAATAAGTGCAACACCATATGGGAAAGATTCAATTCAGGCTATGAAGGGCCTATCCATAAATCCTTGGTAATGAACACTGGGTGAACATGCAAGGCTCCGCGGGCTCTTAAAGGAGTGAGACTATGTATATTGCACCGGAAACAGTTCTCTTCTGTTAGGCTGTGTGCACATGGTGTAGAAATTTCTGCAACTAAATACTCAATGTGTGCAATTCTAGCAAACTACAGCTGGTGTGCCAAGTCTTGCATGGTTCCACAGGATGCAATGTTTTTGGGAGAACACACTCCCCTTACTCTTTCATAGTTACTTAGGTGGAAAAAAATCCCCAGGTCCATCTAGTTTCCCCTTTCTCCACCAATTATATATTTTGTCATTAAGTAATTTATAACCGACAATGTTGTGTGTACTGAGAAAATCCTCCAGCCCTGATATAAAAGCTGTTATAGTATCTGCCATTACTACCTCTTGTGCTCGGCATTCCACAGTCTGACTGCTCTAACTGTAAAGAACCCTTTCCTATTTAGCTGTCTGAATCGCTTTTCTTCCACTCGCAGTGAGTGCCCCCTGGTCCTTAGTATTGTCTTTGGAAGGAATAAGTCATGTGCCAGTCCTTTATATTGACCACACATATATTTATACATATAAATGAGATCTCCTCTGAGACGTCTTTTTCTAAGCTAAACATATCTAACTTTTCCAACCTCTCATCATACGGGCGGCCTCCATTCCTTGCAATAATCTAGTTACCCGCCTTTGAACTGACTCTTAAGGGGGCTTTACACGGTAGCAATATCGCTAGCAATTTCTAGCGATATCAAGCGTGTAAGTACCCGCCCCCGTCGCGCATGCGATTGTTTGTGATCGCTGCCATAGCGAACATTATCGCTACGCAGCGTCACAGATACTTACCTGGTCGGCGTTGTCGCTGTGACTGCCGAACAATCCCTCCTTCAAGGGGGACGGCCGTTCGGCATCACAGCGACGTCACCGCAACGTCACTAAGCGGCCGGCCAATCAAAGCAGAGGGGCGGAGCTGAGCGTCATGTAAACATCCTGCCCACCTCTTCCTTCCGCATTGGGGCCGGCGGCAGGTAAGGAGATGTTCCTGGCTCCTGCGGTGTCACACATAGCGATGCGTGCTGCCGCATGAGCGATGAACCACAACGAAAAACAACCCTTACCGATTTTTGAGTTTGGGACGACCTCTCCATGGTGAACGATTTTCACCATTTTTGAGGTCGCCTAAGGTCGCTGGTAAGTATCACACGCTGCGATATTGTTAATGACGCCGGATGTGCGTCACTAACTATGTGACCCCGACGATAAAACATTAACGATATCGTAGCGTGTAAAGCCGCCTTAACTTCTGAATGTCCTTTGTATAATGTGGAGCCCAAAACTGGATCCCGTATTCCAGATGTGGCCTTACAAGTGATTTATAGAGGGGTAACAATACGTTCGGATCACGGGATCTAATCTCTCTTTTTATACACCCTAAAATCTTGTTTGCTTTAGCAGCTGCTGCCTGACATTGAGTGCTGCTGCTCAGCTTATTTGTAGTGAGAATACCCAAGTCCTTCTCCGGTTCTGTAGTCCTGAGTTTACTTCCATTTAATGTATACGCAGCTATAGGATTACTCCGTCCTAGGTGCATTACTCTACATTTATCAACATGAAATCTCATTTGCCAAGTATCTGCCCATTCTGACATCTTATCCAGATCTTTTTGTAATATTGTACTATCAAGGTCAGTTTTTAATATCCTACATAGTTTGGTGCCATCAGCAACGACTGACACTTTACTATCAATCCCATCCACAAGGTCATTAATAAAGAGATTAAAAAGAATCGGTCCTAGCACAGATCCCTGCCGTCCCCACTGCTCCCACTACAGAACCCTGCGGTCCCCAAAGCTCCCAGTACAAAACGCTGTTGTGTCCACTGCTCCCAGTACAGTTCCCTGCGGTCCCCACTGCTGACTATGGCCCATTTAGAGAATGTTCCATTTATGACTATTCTTTGTTTCCTGTCTTTTAGCCAATTCCTTACCCAGTTGCATATAGTTTCCCCTAGTCCTTGCTTCTGGAGCTTTAGTATAAGGCTATTATGTGGTACAGTATCAAATGCCTTTGCAAAGTCCAAATAAATCACATCAGCTGCATTACCAACATCCAGATTTGCACTTACCTCCTCATAGAACCCCAACATGTTGGTTAGACATGACTTACCGTATTTTTCGCTTTATAAGATGCACCGGATTATAAGACGCACCCCAAATTTAGACATAAAAAAAGGTAAAAAAATAAAAATGGGGTCTGTCTTATACTCCGGTATTCTCTTACCGGAGGGGGGCAGCAGTGGTGATGAAGTGGGGTCACAGGAGGCAGAGGTTGTGGCAGCGAGGTCCGTGGTGGCAGGTGCGGCGGGGTCCGTGGTGGCAGGTGCGGCGGGGTCCGTGGTGGCAGGTGCGGCGGGGTCTGCGGTGGCAGGTGCGGCGGGGTCTGCAGTGGCAGGTGCGGCGGGGTCTGCAGTGGCAGGTGCGGCGGGGTCCGCGGTGGCAGGAGCCGCGGCGGGTGAGTCGTGCAGCAGGCCGGTGCGGTGCGTGTCCCAGTATCCGCGGTCCCGGTTCAAATGATGGCGCCTGGAGCGGCGCATGCGCAGATGGAGCTCTTGGATGAAAATCCAAGAGCTCCATCTGCACACGCGCCCGCTCCCGGCGCCATCATTTGAAACTGGGACCGCGGACAAACTGGGTAACCTGCTGCACAGCCGCCCACTGCACAGAGTGGCAGCCAGCAGGAGGCCCGCACACCATGCGTGCAAGTGGCCGGGTACCTGTGGCTGCGTGCGGGCGGCAGTCGGGTGCCTGTGCCTGCTTGCGGGCGGCAGCTGGGTGCCTGTGTGAGGGTGAGCCTCCCGCACACAGACACCCGGCTGCCGCCCGCACGCAGCCACAGGTACCCGGCCGCTTGCTCGCAGCCACAGGCACCCGATCGCCGCACAGATAGGACCCTCAGCTACAGCTATATTAGGATTTTAAGACGCACCCCTCATTTTCCTCCCAAATTTTTGGGAGGAATAGTGCGTCTTATAATCCGAAAAATACGGTATCTTTCATGAATCCATGCTGTCAGTTATTATATTATTTTCTGCAATATATTTTTACATGTCATCCCTTAAAATGCCCTTAAAAACTTTGCACACTACTGATGTCAGACTTTCTGGCCGGTAGTTGCCTGGATCCACCCTCTTACCTTTCTTAAATATCGGTACCACATCAGCAATCCTCCAATCCTGAGGCATCAATCCTGTTACAAGCGAGTCTAAGAAGAGAATATACAGCGGTCTGTCAATTACTGAGCTCAATTCCCTCAATATTCGTGGATGAACGCAATCTGGTCCAGGGGATTTGTCAATGTTTAATTTACTCAAATGCAGGTGTACTTCTTTTTGTGTTCAATTAATTATATCAAGTGGTGAACTTTGATTTTTAACTATTGGAATGATCCCTGGAACAGTCAGTTTCTTGGTAAACACAGATGAGAAGTGCCTGTTTAATATCTCAGTCTTTGCTTTGTCCTCTATAATTCAATTATATATATTTTTTTTTTTTTTAAACCAATTTTTTGTTTATTTTCTTGCAATGGTAAAATAGGGTACAGGATGAAGAAAATAAGGGTCAACAAATCAAAATAGCACATAACAGTCTCTACAATTTATCAACCAAACATCTGTCACTGTCATCAAATTTGCTCCTTCCCGTTCTTCGTCAGTGTATATTACCGTTATTCAATCTCCGCTACCCCCCTTCAGCCTTCCTTCATAACTTGTTACAAACATTACTTATAAACACTATCCCTCCCATCCCCCCTCCCCTCTCCATGCGACATGACCTAGACTTTAGTCAACTATACTTTCAGCTCGCACAGGGACCCTGACAGATCTTCCTTCATGTACCATTCCGTAGACACAAATGTGGACATTATTTGTATTGTTTCTTCTCTAGAACATATAACGCTTATGAACTTTCTCCATTTACTAAAAAATGTTGCTGTCATCCTTTCTTTACATCTCTCCACCATCACCTTCTCCAACATGAGCGTTTTTTTCAATTGATTAACCAGTTCTTCTTTTGTTGGTATTTCCTTCACCAGCCACTTCTGAAGAATAGTTTTACTTATCATTGCTATATCATGGAAAAGATTCGGTAACTTGTCTCCCTCTTTCTCTCCCTCCTCCGGATGCTGATAGTGAAATAACCAGACCATTGGATCCATCTCTACATTGCTATTACAGATTTTCCTCACTACCTCCTGGACTTGCTTCCAAAATCTTTCAATCCTCTCGCACTGCCAAATCCCATGATATAGCTCTGTTTTTTTCCGTACCACAATTTGGACAACTCATCATCTTATCTGGATGTCTAGCATTCAATATATTAAATCCATAGATAGCTCTATGTATGATCCTGAATTGGGTATCTCTTAAGTTCTTATTCACAATCTTCTTTCTCATCACCATCCAACCATTCAAAATCTTCTCCTCCACCTCTTGATCTCCCAACTGCCTTGCCCACCCTTCCAACATTCTTCCTGATATGTTAGGGACTAACACTTCTCTCATATTTCCATAAAGACTTGATATATTTGTGGCATGGATGTCCCTTAATATGATCGCATCCATCTGATTTGCTTCATATTTGTTAGTTATGTTGTGTAGTTTCTTTATTATCCCTTGTTTCACCTGTTCAAACTGGAGAGTCTGGAATGGGCGCAAGTCATACTTTGCTCTCAACTCCTCGCACGTCATCCATCTCCGTTCTGTATCATGCATCAGGTTTTTTAGAGTTCTAATCCCTTTTCCTCTCCACTCTTTAAAGAGATAATTTTCCCTACCCTGTGGAAAGTCAGGACAAGCCCATATATTAAGGAATTTGGAGATGTTCCAGGCTAACCAGAACGTTTTCCTAACCACCTTCCAAGTCATCACTGTGTCTCTACAAATCAGTGAGTGTTTAATATTGGGCGGCAAATTTGGAATGGAGGTATGTAGGATTGAACTCAGGTCCCAAGGCTTACAAAATTCTGCCTCTATATCCCAGTCAGAATATCTACTTGTTCGTCTAATCCAATCGACTACATGTCTCAAGATACAGGCCAGATTGTACACCCTGGTGTTTGCAAGTCTGATCCCTCCTTTTTCCGTTGACATTAACTTTTTGGCACTAATCCTCAGCCTATATCCCTTCCACAAAAAAACGTGAGAATGCTTTTGTCAATCTGTTCACATCCGAGTGTTTAAGAAGCAATGGGATTGTCTGCATTGGATAGAGAAGCTTGGAAAAGCTCATCATTTTTATTAGATGATTTCTTCCGAGAAGAGTCAACGGCAAATTTGCCCAACCTTGCAGTTAACGTTCAATTTTCTCGATCAAAGGGGAATAATTTAATGAATATATGGTCTTTGTATCCCTCCCAACCTGTACTCCCAAGTATTTAATTGTATTTCTAGCTATTGGAATGCCACATAATGCACCCCTCTCCCCCTCCGCTCTCTTTCCGTCCAAGAAGAGAATTTCACATTTGTTTTTGTTAAGTCTAAACCTCGCTAACCTCCCAAACTCCTCAATTTGTTCTATGACTCTACTCAATTGCGTTTTAGGTTTGCTCATGAACAGGATTATATCGTCAGCAAATAAGGCTGAGTGCAATGACTTCCTCCCTACCTTGATCCCTTCAAACCACCCCCCTCATTCAAACGTCTAGCCAGTGGTTCAATAGCCAAGTTAAACAATAGTGGTGACATCGGGCATCCTTGCCTGGTTCCCTTCATCAAAGGAAATGTTTTTTGACAGAAATCCCGGGGTACTCACTCTTGCCTGAGGATTTGCATAAAGGATCCTCACAAAATTCCTAAAAGCTCCGTGTAGGCCCAGAATTCAATTATATTTTAAGGGGCCAATACCATCCTTTGTTTTCCTTTTGGCATTAATGTATTTATAAAACTTTTTGTGATTTATTTTAATATCTTTGGCGATTTTTGTTTCAGTAGCTAATTTTGCTAACAATTTTTTTTTTACATTTCCTATTGATATCTTTATACTCCTGCAATGCTATTTCTGTATTCTCAGCCTTCAAGATTTTAAACGCCCTTTGTTTTTGTTTTATTATACTTTGTACAGTCTTATTTATCCATAGTGGTTTCTTTTTATTCCTGGACATTTTATTACCAGAGGGTATAAGTTTTTTACAGGACTCTAGGAGTATATCCTTAAACTTTCCCCATTTATGTTCGGTATCCCCAGTTACCATGACTTTGTCCCAATCTACACATTTAGGCTCTAACCTTAATTTGTTGAAATCAGCTTTCCTAAAATTCCAGGTTTTACCTATTCCCCTTTGAAATGTTCTATTGAATATTACGTTGAAGCTTACCATATTATGATCGCTGGTGCCCAAGTGCTCCCGGTAACGGCTACAAAGGGTATACATAATAGGGACTCTATAGTTAAAGGAAATGTATCGTCAGAAAAAAAAAAAATTAAATACCTGAAAAAATGTAAAGTAATATTATTTTAATGTTTTGTTTAAATATTATTTTCTTTTTTTAATTGAGCAAAATGTAAAAAAAAAATTAAAAAGTTTAATATTTTCTACTGTTTCCACTGTTAAACACTAGGGGGAGCAGCTTCTGAAATCCTACAGAAATCCCACTGTAGGAAAAAGCTCACGTTACAGCTTGCAGTAAAGTGGGCGGAGTCTGCTCTCCTGTGTGTGATGTCGCCTCCCCCCTCCCAATCTGAGTGTTTACAAAGGATAATTGACATGTAGGGACACAATGCAGAGCCATTTTGTTGGTGACCAGAAATGTCTAAAGTGTCACCAAGGACAGCAGGAGTATCACACAGGACAGGATTAGATACACGGCTCTGCAGACAGTATCACACAGGACAGGATTAGATACACGGCTCTGCAGACAGTATCACACAGGAGAGGATTAGATACACGGCTCAGCAGACAGTATCACACAGGAGAGGATTAGACACACGGCTCAGCAGACCGCATCACCCAGGACAGGATTAGATACACGGCTCAGCAGACCGCATCACCCAGGACAGGATTAGATACACGGCCGTGACCGCATCACCCAGGACAGGATTAGATACACGGCCGTGCACACAGCATCACGCAGGACAGGATTAGATACACGGCCGTGAAGACCGCATCACCCAGGACAGGATTATATACACAGCCGTGCACACAGCATCACCCAGGTCAGGATTAGATACAGGGCCATGCACACAGCATCACCCAGGACAGGATTAGATACACGGCCGTGCAGACCGCATCACCCAGGACAGGATTAGATACACGGCCGTGCACACAGCATCACACAGGAGAGGATTAGATACACGGCCTTGCACACAGCATCACCCAGGACAGGATTAGATACACAGCTCAGAAGACAGTATCACCCAGGACAGGATTAGATACACAGCATCACCCAGGACAGGATTAGATACTGTCTGATGAGCTGTGTATCTAATCCTGTCCTGGGTGATGCTGCCTGCTGAGCTGTGTATCAGCCAAGAGAGGATTAGATACACGGCTGAGCAGATAGTATCAAACAGGAGAGGATAATACACAGCCGTGCAGACAGCATCAGCGGCGGTACTCGCATGCAGTGGGGCACGGGCACACACATACACAGCAGCGGCGAGCAGAGCGGTGGCTGGGGAGAGCGGAGGGGGGAAGTGTCATCGGAGACGGTAACGGCGGGGGGAGGGGCGGCGGTAGCAGTAACGGGGGCTGGGGAGAGCGGAGGGAGGAAGTGTCATCGGAGACGGTAACGGCGGGGGGAGGGGCGGCGGTAGCAGTAACGTGGGCTGGGGAGAGCGGAGGGATGGGGTGTCAGCGGAGACAGTAACAGCGAGGGGGAGGGGCGGCACTAGCGGGGGCTGAGGAGAGCGAAGGGATGGGGTGTCAGCGGAGACGGTAACAGCGAGGGGGAGGGGCGGCACTAGCGGGGGCTGAGGAGAGCGAAGGGATGGGGTGTCAGCGGAGACGGGAACGGCGAGGGGCGGCACTAGCGGTAGCAGTAGCGGGGACTGGGGAGAGCGGAGGGAGGCGGTGTCATCGGGGGCAGGGGAGGGGAAGCGGCCTGTACTCACACATCCCGGCGGTTGACAGGGGTGAAGTGGAGCAAACAGCATACGCTGTGAGCTCCACGATGATGGCGCTGAACTCCTCCCTCTGCTGTGATCTGGACAGCCCAGGGGGCGCGTCCAGGTCACAGCATACGCCCACTGTAACGTTACACATAGGGTCGGATAGCGACCACTATTCTCTATGCACAGGGGCTGCCATAAAGGAGTGTGTAACTGTCGTTACACACACAGCAAATCCAACATGGCCCCCAGTGCATACAGTAAAATTAGAATAACAGAAAAAGTAAATAAGCTACGATTTTCATTTTGTATTAGAAATACTTGATTTCAAAATCACTATTTTTAATACAAAAATAAAAAAACGCGATACTGTCCCTTTAAGCGGACAGATGACCCTGTCTGTCCGCCTAACTATAAAGTCCCCTACCACCAACATCTGTCTGGGCTTTGCTGCACTCCTATTTCCCTCCTTCCTACAGCAGTTGTTTTCCTGGTTGCTAGGAGCAACATCCTGCTGTAGTGACCCTAGTCCTGACCCTTCATTCCTAATATCAGCCAAACAGGCATATTTACTAGGTTGTGCCAGATCAGGACTAGGCTCCCTGACACTTTTCCCCCTACCTCTTCTTCTAACTGTTACCCAGCTACCTACCTCTGGGTCCTGATCTTCCCCACCTCTACCCCTCCTCCATATCACTGGCCCCAGCCAGAGAAAGCTCAGTGAGCTCTAAACTCCTCTCCAGGTTTGCAATGCTCCTGAGTGTTGCAAGCTGCATATTTAGATCAGTTACCTGGGGTTCCAAATATGCAACATACTTGCATCGAGTGCAGACATATTAACCCTCGAATGGCTGCTTAAGGCATGCATACATCTGACAAGATACACACCTGGTAGCATTGTGCATGGAGCACCTATTAAATGGGGAAAACAGTACAGATAAAATTAGAAAAACAAAGAAAAAACAATGGGAAACTAATAAGGATAACTTCAAACTATGCTCTTGTGCCCAACTATGATACTGTGCTTAAACTATGGACTTACCTGCACCGTTGGACTTCCCTGCAGAACCTCCCACGCTCAGTGACCCTCGCTTGCTTTGGCAGGAATATGTAGCTCAGGAACATGTTACCCATGAATCAGCTAGACTGCTTTAAATACATTAGTGACCAAAAGTTTTTTGCTTCTTTTTGTTTTTTTTTTAAAGTGTGATTACTTCTACGTGGTTGTTGTGATGTCATTTTCCTGGTGATGATTTCAAGGTGCGTGAAGTTGTCATCATGCAAGACCTTAAAAAGGAACCTGTCAGGTGCAATATGCACCCAGGACCATGAGCAGCTCTGCGGTGCATATTGCTAATCCCTTCCTAACCATCCCTGTTTACACTAGTATAGATACACTTGCCTATATAATATTTCAGGGGTCTCTCTTATTTTGATAACTGTCCTACTCTAATCTAATTTTAAAGCACAATGTTTGGGTCACCAAAGACTTATATAGGGTTCGGCGTCTGGACAAATGTTCAGGTTCAAATCCGTTCCAGAATATTTAAAAACCTGAAAATCTGGGTTTGCCCATCTCTAGTAATAACATATAAAAACCTAAAAATTCTTCTTTTCTCATTTCAGGACACAAGCCGGTCCCTAGGGATACCGAGTGTGCACACTTGATGTACCAGAGGCCGCACCTATAGATGCTTATGTACCGCCCCGCGGCCTCGGCTGCGACCGCCGAGCTGCTCGGATCTGTGCTCGTTCTGCGGGTGGTGGCTCGAGCCTTTCACGGACCCGGGGGTCACTTTGCTCT
This sequence comes from Anomaloglossus baeobatrachus, assembly GCF_048569485.1. Taxonomy (NCBI): domain Eukaryota; kingdom Metazoa; phylum Chordata; class Amphibia; order Anura; family Aromobatidae; genus Anomaloglossus; species Anomaloglossus baeobatrachus. Next base: position 157,243,165 of record NC_134363.1, on the reverse strand, counting down.
GTAAGGGAGGCTGGTGCTGCACGCGGGGGATGCGGGAATTTCAGGTGTCGGGGTGATTGCTCGTGACGCCACCCACGGGTCGTGGTGATGGTGGACACCACCGCTGCGATAGAGGTGAGGGACTCCCAGGAGCGGTGTCAGGGCGCAGCTTTTGATGTTAACCCCTCCGTGGGTAGGGGAGGTGTGTCCCAGGGCCCGATCGCAGGGAGCTGGTGCAGGGCGCAGCGCTGTGGTGCGGTGCCAGATGGCGCTGTTGTACTCACGATTAAGGCACACAGAGTCACTGGTAAACCAAATGTGGTGATAGACGGGAGGCTCGCAGCCAGCTGCAGTTCACTAGACGGGTTGGCAGAGTCCCCCTTTCTCCTGCACCTAAGTGTAAGTGGACCACGGTGCCTAAGCACGGGTGGTCCGCTCCCCGGCGGGTATGTCGAAGGAGCTCCTTTGCCCGCAGGCGCTGGCCCTGGCCCTTATATCTCTGGCCTCTGGCGGTGGCTACCATCCGATCGGGTTGGGCTGTTGCCGTCAATCGGGACTTTGGTGGGAAAGAACCCCGGGAGGTCCAGATCCTCAATCAGCTAATTCGACTATGGTGGTGGCCTACAGCCTAGTCAGGGTCTGAGTACCCTTCCTGGTGCTCCGGTATACTGTTGGCTCCCCGGTTCGGTCCGGCGGGCTCCAACCCTGTCCCGGTCCCTACGGTTCCACCGGTAGTGTTCCCGGTCTCCTGCAGGCGGCCCCTGCCGTCTGCCTGCCTGGCTGTTTGGGGGTCCTAGGCTCCAACCCAGGCCCCGCGCAGAACTGCACTTTGCAACTCTCCACTCCACTGCACTGAACTCCACTCATCTGCCCTTGAACTTCCTGCCTCTGGCCAGCAGACTCCTCGATGGGTGTGTCTTTCTGCCTGACTCCGTACACCTGGTGTGCCTGTCTAACACTGAGGGAGGCAAACCAGGACTTGTGTTTGACTGTTGTTACCTGTCTAGTGTGGGGGGGGGGTGTGGTGTAGTGACCTGTGACCCCTGGGGTGTCCAGGGCGTCACATTTAAATAGTAAGGCTCACTGACTTGGTAAATTACACGACAGCCACCATCTTGGGAATTGTGGACACAACAATGTCAGGTGTGTACAGTGTTCACACGAGGGATAAGCAGGCACCAATGTATTATGGAGTGAGGCATTTTACCACTTTATATGCCATTATACGAGGGGTTGTTGATAAGTCTTTGGCTTTACCCAGAAAGAAACGAGATAGGATGATGAAACTTTGCATTTATTCCACATAATCTCCACTGATGTCACCACACTTCTTACATCGATATTCCAAGTTCAGTAAACCTAGCAAAAAGAAGGTTTTCGGTTGTGCCTCAAACCAGGCATCTGTAGAAGCCATGGCATCAGAAATGGTGTGAAATTTGGTACACTTGAGGTGTTTCTTCAGGTTTAGGAACTGATGATAGTCGGAGGGAGCTAGATCTGGTGAATAAGGTGGGTGGTCAACCAGCTGGAAGCCCAGCTCTGCCAGTTTTGCCGTGGTCGCTTGTGTAGTGTGAGCGGAGGCATTGTCTTGCAGGAACAAGATTCCTTTGGACAGCTTGCTGCACCTTTTGGCCTTCAGAGCTGCCTTCAATTAGTCTAAAAGTTCAATGTAATACCTTGCATTGATGGTGGAACCCTTTTGAAGGTAGTCCACTAGCAGCACGCCCTCCTTATCCCAGAACACAGATGCCATCACCTTAGTGGCTGATTTTTGCACCCTGAATTTCTTTGGAGGAGGAGAACCACTGAGTCTCCAGTCTTTTTACTGCTCCTTGTTTTCAGGGTCGTACAAATAAATCCAGGTCTCAGCCATAGTGACCAGTGGATCCATGAAGTTCTTATCAGTCCAGAAACGCTGACAAATGGACTGGGAAGTTTTCACTAGCATGTTTTTCTGATCTGTTGTCAAACATTTGGGGATCCACTTTGCAGATCACTTCCTCATGTCCAAATGTTCATGGATAATGACACAAACACGTTCACGGGAAATCCCCATGATGTCTGCTATTGCTTTAGCTGAAATTCGTTGATTCTCCAGTATGAGGTTGTGCGCAGCATCGATAATCTCTAGAACAACAACCACTCTCGGTCGTCCTGGACGTTCCTCATCATTGGTGCTGAAGTGGCCAGTTTTAAATTTGGCAACCCAGTTCCTAAAGGGAACCTGTCAGGTACAATATACACCCAGAACCATGAGCAGTTCTGGGTGCATATTGCTAATCCCTGCCTAACTGTCCCTGTATACACTGGCATAGATAAGAGATGTTTAGAAAAAAGTATTTCTAAAGTTCTTTTATCGTATGCTAATGAGTGAGGGGGCTAGTCCCCTGGGCGTTAGTCTCCCGGCCAGTCGCCCCCATTAACATGTTAGTATGCCCCTGTGGGTGTGCTAACATGCTAATGAATACGCAGCGTCAGAGGATGATCTCACTCATCTCTCCGTTGCCTTCGCCGCTTGATGCTGGATTTCAGCTCAGTGCGCATGACCCTGGACTTTCGCTCATGCGCACTACTTCAGTTTGAAGCCAGGAGGTGTACACCCGGCTTCATAGTGAGCATGACCCAAACTCCGGGGTCATGTGCACTAAGCCGAAATACAGCGTTGGACGCGATGGCGGCAGAGAGGTGAGTGAGATCATCCACAAGGGTGTACTAACATGCTAATGAGGGAGACTAGCAAGGGAAGCACCGTCCAGGGGACTAGTCCCCGCGCTCATTAGCATACAATATAAGATCTTTAGAAATACTTTTTCTAAAGATCTCTTTATCTATACTAGTGTATACAGGGACTGTTAGGCAGGGATTAGCAATATACACCAGAACTGCTCGTGGTCTTGGGTGTACGTTGCACCTGATAACTTCCCTTTAACTGTGGAATGTGAAGGGCATTGATCCCCCAATGTCTGCGACTTATCACCATGAATATCCTCTGCGGACTTTCCTTGCAGAAACAAGAATTTTATCCCTCCTCTGCTCTCAGTTGCAGTGAATATCGCATTAGACTCCGCCATTTTCCTGTCCCGCGTGCGTAGAACACTGTTGCCTTAAGCAACAAACACAAAATTTTGAAAGCATATATTAGACACATAAGGCTTTCATGTGATGTAACACTCGTTACCATAGAAACAAAAAAAGATCACAAAGCCAAAGACTTATCAGCATCCCCGCGTATATCAGTCTACGGCATTTGGGGAGGCCGCATTCTTTGCTGGACGCAGTGACATTTTTAGTGATTGCATATTTTTTTTCTATACACCTTTGGATGACGTTTGTATTGCTTGTTTATTATAATAAATCTGCACTTTTTTTTATTTCAGTTTATATATTAAAAATACTTTTTATGGGAAAAAAAATTCATTCTTAATTTTGATTTTTTTTTTTTACATTTTATCCTCTTCTTGTAAGTAATATCGTTTTACAATTACCATCATATAGTAATTTTGGACAACATTTTGTAGTGATATTGCCATCCTGGTCCTCAACCTGTAGTAATGTGCCCATATTGTCCCCTGTGGTAATGTGCCCTTGTAGTAATGTCCCATATTGCCCCCTTGTAGTAATGTGCCTATACTGTCCCCTGTGGTAATGTGCCCATATTGCTCCCTTGTAGTAATGTGCCCATATTGTCCCCTTGCAGTAATGTGCCCATATTGCCCCTTGCAGTAATGTGCCCATATCGTGCCCTGTAGTAACATGCACATAAAGTCCCCTTGCAGTAATGTGCCCATATTGTGCCCTGTAGTAATGTGCACATATTGTCCCCTTGCAGTAATGTGCTCAAATTGTACCATGTAGTAATATGCCCATATTGTCCCCTTGTAGTAATATCCCGTTATGATGTTGTTCACATACACAAAAAAATAAACAGATTTTTCTCACCTTTCTTCTGTTCCCTCGGTGTCCTCCTTAATGGTTTCTTGCAGCCAGTAGACATCTAGAACCCATGACGATTGCTGTGCTGTACATGCGGCGGCCGCCATCAGTGTTTTCCTACTGGGGAACGATTTGCGGTCCTGCTCTCCTCACATCTTTACTAATGGCAGCCGCACCAGCCAATCAGAATACACCCACGTTAGCTGCTGGCCTCTGATTGGCCGGCGGTAGCTGCCATTAGTAAAGCTGTGTAGAGGCGTGCTTCTCTGCGCGGTGCCGCAAATTATACTCGCCGGAAGTAAAGTGCTGACAGCGGTGGCCTCGTGTACTGGGCCGCAATAGTCACGGGGTCTAGGTATCTGTGGGCCACAAGAAGCAGCCTCAGGGGCAGCATGCGGCCCGCGTGATTGAGACCTATGGTATATGGCGTCTCTGAAATTTCAACAGTTGGTTGTCAAACCAGTTAAGGCTACACAACGTCTAATATTTGCAGACAATACAGAATAGGAGAAAATCACTATAATCGCACTATAATCGCAGAACCACCCACCTATATCACACATTGGGCAGCAGGTGCCATTGAATTCGTATTCCCTCGGAAGGCAAGCCAAAATAATATTCACCATCAATATTTTCTGAAATATAAAAACATAAGAGAAATCGTAAATTGTGTAATTATGAGATTATAAACTAACGTTATATTACCAAGAAGCATGGGCGTACCCAGCGAGGGGCGGGGGGCAGCTGCCCCCCCCCCCAGAAGCAGTGGGACGCACCTATTATGACCTGTCTCTGTCAGGTAGCGGGTGCGTCAGGCAGCGCGGGTGGTGAGGAGAGGACAGAGCGGCATGGTGCATCGGCACCCGCCACCCACTAGTACTGCAGGGCAGACTGAACGCAGCTCCCGCAGCCACTCCTAATAGAAGCTGTAAAATCCCGTCCTCAGTGCCTGCCGGCCGCTCTGCACTGCAAATTAGCACAGCGAGGACTGGACTGGAGTGATGACATTGACATCATCACTCTGCGCCCCGTTGTGTCGAGTCCTGCAGTGCAGAGCGGCCGGCACAGTCACAAGCTGGGGAGACTGCTGGGAGGCGGAGCTTCTGCCACAAGTAAAAAAAATGTAAATATTAAATCAGACAGTCTGGGGAGCTCTTGTATATGATGGGGGGGCTGAATATGGGGGGCTGTATACAGAATGTGTTTGTGGGGGGGCTCTAGGACCCGGAAGCACCATGTGACCGGTGACGTTGCCCGGTCACATGGTGCTGTTTAAGGTCCTGCTCCAGGTCCTGCGCTGTATAAATGCAGAAATACGCAACATGTGAACGCACCTTTTTCTTTAAAACAACTAATCGTTAGAATTTATTCCAGTTATAATTTATTAGTTTCCCTTCTTCTTTACATTTAGGAGACATCGAGGCTGCCTAAATGGATATAAGAAACTGGTTCCAAAAAGGTAAGTTAAGTCAATTCTGTAGGAAATGAAATTGAGAGGAAGCGACCCAGCCTAGAGACATTTAACCAAATTCCATGTTTTCTAATAGGTCTATAATAGTGATCACTGATGAGCGTAATCATTACTATTCGCATTATTCGTTATTCGGCCGGTATCGCTGGTGCTCATGAGTGATGTGTCGATCAATATGGATCTGACACAGTTTGACAGCTCCCTTCACTACATAAAGTGAACGGACACTCAGTGAGAGCAGATTGAATGTTAGCCACTCTCTAGGGGGCACTAAAAGGTGTTATATATAGTAGAAATGGGAAAATTCCCACTCTCCCGCCCTGTCCCGGAAAGACTCGTTTTATGACCGGATGTGTGTAGGTGGAGCCTATCACTAATTGAAAATGGACTGGATTGAAACAAATGTTTTGAACAAGTTTTCTTCAAACCCAAGAAAAGTTATATTAGTATAAGACATGCAATCAGAATAAAAATCTAAATTTATTCGCAAGCAAATAATTGTAATAACTAATAAAGCACTGCTATAATTACATTTAATTCTCTTAAAATTTTTGTTTCATTCACCTTTTCCGTTCTAATATTTTACAACCTGAACGACCATGGCTTCCCCTCCCCCCCCCCCCCCTACTTTTGATCCTGGGTACACCCATGCCAAGAAGGGGAAGGAGACATCCCAGCCGTGCTCCAACATGTCTGAACTGCCGGTGTAGAACATTTAAAACCTACAAGTCATAGTCAACCCGCTGGGAAAATTCTTTTATTTTAAACATATTTTATTTGATGTCAGCAAGCGCATATCATCAACAAGAGAACATGTTACATTCCATAAAATTTCTCCGGATCGTACAATGCTTCTGTTACATCATTTTCTTTTTTCATTGTCACAACAATTTCATCTTCATAGAATTATCTTAACAATAATTTTATTTAACTTAAACTAACATATTTCCTATTTGTTCCCTTCAGTTGGTCCTTTGGATGCTCCCTACCTTCAGTGTCCGTAGTGTCCCTGCAGTGTCTTGCAAACAATACCAAGTCGTGTGTTCAAATGCTTTAATTAACTGGGTGATTTCCGTCTGTGTGAAGCTTTGCTCAATAAATGTTCTCCACTTTTTGAAGAATCTTTTAGTGGACTGAAGAATCCAGTTTGTCGTACATCATTATTGCTTTTAGGGTATTAACTATTTCTGTATTTTTCGGTGTCTGTCTTATCAGCCAGTTCCTAAGTAGGCATTTCTTAACTACAAGCAATACTACGTGTATTACATCAGGAATGTGGAGATAAAAAAACAAAAAAAACTGGAATGTGAGCACTTGCTCTGTCAGTTTCCATAGGGACTTCTATACAGTGAAACAAACAGGCCTGAGGGGTGACGGGTATAATTACTTTCCAAATCCTCAATATGTACGCCACCGCTTCCTCCCATACCTGGGAAGATTCTGACTGCTGTGAACCTCACCCTGACTGTGGACAAAAGGATAAGGTGACAGATGGGAATTCAGTACAAAATAAAGGGCCACTCAAAATAGCAATGAATAAATATGGAAAACTGAGTTTTATATGGCCAAACATAGTTCCAAAAGGAAAAATAATAACTAGTACACCCACATAAATAAACAGATATTTATTACAAAATTCCACATACAAAATAGGGGTACTGTTAGTAAAAAACAGGTTATCAGAGTATTAGACAGTGAAGGGTTAAAGAACAATCAGAGATCACCCTTCCAAGGACCCAGGCAGCATTAATCAAGTATTCTGCATAGGTAAATATACTGCACAACCCAAAGGGGAAAGTCACATTGTATGGCCTACCAATTGTGTCTAAAAAGCACATGAAAGAGCCCATGGGTTGTGCAAGAGCAACAGCTTACCCATATCAGGTTCCTATGCAGTAGCCGTGTCCAGGGTCCAGTAAAGAGGGGGAGAAACGCCCCCCGAGGAAGCAACTAAGCGAAACGCGTCGGGGCGTTTCTCCCCCTCTTTACTGGACCCTGGACACGGCTACTGCATAGGAACCTGATATGGGTAAGCTGTTGCTCTAACCCTTGCACAACCCATGGGCTCTTTCATGTGCTTTTTAGACACAATTGGTAGGCCATACAATGTGACTTTCCCCTTTTGGGTTGTGCAGTATATTTACCTATGCAGAATACTTGATTAATGCTGCCTGGGTCCTTGGAAGGGTGATCTCTGATTGTTCTTTAACCCTTCACTGTCTAATACTCTGATAACCTGTTTTTTACTAACAGTACCCCTATTTTGTATGTGGAATTTTGTAATAAATATCTGTTTATTTATGTGGGTGTACTAGTTATTATTTTTCCTTTTGGAACTATGTTTGGCCATATAAAACTCAGTTTTCCATATTTACTCACCCTGACTGTGGACGCTAAACCCCGTAACTCCATAATGTAGGATAGATACAGTTTAAGGCTGGGGCCACACGGGGCACTACTGCGATCCCCTTGCATGACACTCTGCTCATGCTGGCAGTACAGCAGAGCCGAGTGTCATGCATGTGTCCTTGCTACTGAGGTCCGTTTGTGTGAGCAGACCTCAGCTGCGGGGGGCGGGCTGGCACTGAGGAGGGGAGGGAGGGATTTCTCTCCCTCTCTCCTGCGTAGCCGGCTATTGCCATTCTCGCACTGCACTAGCGGTACACTGGTGTACCGCGAGTGCAGTGCGATTTTTCTCTCGCCCCACAGACTTGAATGGGTGCGAGAGAAAGAGTCTCGCATTACAGTCGCAGCATGCTGTGATTGTTTTCTCGGTCCGATTAGGGCTGAGAAAATAATCGCTCATGTGTGCTGACACACAGGGTAATATTGGTCCGAGGGGAATGCGATGTTTTATCGCACTCCACTCGCACCGTTTTTCTCGCCGTGTGGCTTAGGCCTAAGAAATATTCCCATCTCTTTTTATCAGCATTGGCCAAGGCAGTTTCACTTCAGCCCTGTTGGACTAAGAACAAAAGTTTATTATGATGGAACTTCAGCAATGCTGCGAATGAGGGGTCTGGCTGATTGATTATAAAATGAGCAAGGCCAAACCTTTAAGACCTAAGACACACGGCATGAAAATCGGTGCGAGTGGAGTGCAATAAAACATCACATTCCACTCGGACCAATATTTGCCTATGTGTCAGCACCCATGAGCGATTATTTTCTCAGCCCTAATTGGACCGAGAAAACAATCGCAGCATGCTGCAACTGTAATGCGATCCTAGATTCTCTCGCACCCATTCAAGTCTATGGGGTGAGAGAAAGATCACACTGCACTCGCGGTACACCAGTGTACTGCGAGTGTAGGGCAAGAATGGCAATAGCCGGCTATGGAGGAGAGTGTGAGATAAATCCCTCCCCTCCTCAGCGCCGGCACACCCCCCGCAGCTGAGGTCCGCTCGCACGACCGGACCTCAGTTGCAGTGATACTCGCATGACACTCGGCTCTGCTGTACTGCCATTGTGAGCCGAGTGTCATGTGAGGGATGGCAGTAATCCCCGTGTTTGACTTCCCAGCAAAGTCTATGAGAAGTCAGATTTGCTGTGCGCACATTGCAGTTTATTTGTCAGCGTTTTATTTGTCAAAAGTTTGTGACAAAAAACATGCAGCATGTTCATTCTTCCTGCGTTTTTGTCAACATATGTCACAAAAACGCAGCAAAAACGCATGTTGTGAAAAATGCACCAAAAACGCACCTACAATTACAAGCATTTTTTGTGACATTTCCAGGCTCTCTCTGACAAGGTGCAATTTTGGCTGCAGTTTGTGAAGACAAAAAGATGCAGCGTGTGCATGTATCCTTAGGGTAAGTTCACACAGTGCGTTTTTCGCTGTGTTTTTGCGCGTTTTTCGGGTGCGTTTTTGGCCTCATAACTGCATGACTTTGCTTCCCCAGCAAAGTCTATGAGTTTTCATTTTTGCTGTCCGCACACAACTTTTTTTTTAAGCTGCGTTTTTGAGCTTAAAAAAAAAAATGGACATGTCAATTCTTTCCTGCGTTTTTCTGCGTTTTCCCCCCATGCAATGCATTGGAAAAACGCAGCAAAACGCAGAGATCAAAAACGCAGCCAAAAACACACCAAATCGCGGTAAAACGCATGCGTTTTGCCGCGGGTGTCTTTTTGTGCGTTTTTAGCGGCCAAAACCGCACAAAAATGCAGCGTCAAAAAACCGCAGTGTGTGCACATAGCCTTAGACTGTGTGCGCACGCTGAGTTCTTTGTTGTCGATTTGGTGCAGTTTATTGTGCAGATTGTGGCCTAAATCTGCATGTCTATTCTTAAGCTAGGTGCACATGTTGCTTTTTTACGTGCGCATTTTATGCACATAAAAATTAAAAAAAAAACCATGTTTTGGCGGGGGAAAAAAAAAAACTACTTTTGTATCGCGTTTGCATGTTTTCTTTTTTTTTTTAGTCATGGCAATCACGGGGGTTCAGGTGCTGTACTCCCGCAATCACTGCAGAGTCTCCGGCTGATGTTACAGCAGGGACGCGGCTCTCACTGCCCGAAGCGGTGCCTGCGCTGCTCCCGGCAGTTTAACTCCCTGAATGCTGCAATAACTGCGATCACAGCATTCAAGAGGTAGGGAAAAGAATCGCTTACCTCTCCCTAGCGAAAGAGTCCCTGCGATAAGATCACAGGGACCCGATTGTTGCCATGGTAACCCGAGTCATCACCATGACGACCCCGAGTCACCCAGCTATGGAGAGCCTCACACACCATGCTGTATGCACGGTGTGAGGAGAACACTGACAGACATAATCCACTGTAGTAATAAAGCACTGCAGTGAATTATAGAAACGCAGACGGAAAAAAAGAAATTAAAATTAATTTAAAAAAATTTAAAAAGAATTTAAAAATTTAAAAAGTCCCTATTAATCCCTCTTTAATCTAAATGCTTTATTTTTTTTTGCTTTGCCTATTTCCGTTTTGATGAGGTTTTGTTAGAGTATCCCAGCATGCACTGGGGTTATCAAACGAAACGCCATCCGAAGGCACGGCCTCGGTCCCATCCTGAAATGAAGTGTCAACGGTGACTTCCGTTTCAGGGGCTGAATTCGTCCTCTCTACTGATCATGCGCCGGTTGTCAACTCCAACATACACGCAGTACAAGCTCCCACATGACTGACATTCTCAATAAAACAGATGTCACATGCTCACTGTCAGTGCGCTCTCTTGCTGGCTCGTCGCTTCTCAGAGCTGGTGAAGGAGTGCACTGTCACTGTGCACTTTTCTTTACAACTTGTAGCTAAACATGCTGAGTGTTTACAAGCTCTTTACCACTGCGCTTGTAAGTGCTGCTTTGAAGCTAGCCAGGACTGCACTAAGCACGGTTTGTTATCTGTTGTAAAAAGTAACACTACCCTCCCCCCCCCCAAAAAAAACAACTTATTTTTTCCTCTCAATTCTACACAAATGACTTCTTCCAGTACGTTATATGGTAATGTGACAAATACTATTTAAATCTATGCCACCGATTCATAAAGACTAGTGATTTTCTTGCTGGGGGGATGGTAAGGTGGGCTAAATTACTTATCACATAAAAAAATAAAAAACCCACAAGGCAATGTTGATAGAATAAACAGTAGAAAGCAAAAGTGCAACAAAAAAAATACTGCTGGTCTTTTAGAGCAGGGGTGGGGAACCTTTTATCTGCCGGGGGCTATTTGGAAATTTCTACCAATCTTCTAGGGCCGCACTAAACTATCAACTTGAAAACGACCCTGCTATATTTGGTCAAACAATTAATTAACTCACCCCTACTTGGTGGCTGGAGCGGCTTCACTTTGGTGCGACTGTGATGTTATATGATATTGATCATATTGTGTGGCGCCCCTGAGTGTCAGGTGCCACAGGGTACTACATCCAACCTTGCATTTCTGGAAAACCAATGCTGGTAAACACCACAACACACACAACTCACGCCCTTTGCCCCAGACTGGTTAATAGGCTAGAGATGGACTTGACGGGTGGTCATCCAATCCACTAGTCAGAGACCTGGGAAGACGAGGGGCTAGTCAGTGAAGTGGACGGATGACGGACATCTTGTCAGAGAGTTGAATAGTAACCAGACACCAAGTCAGTGAGAAGTTGACGTGCTGACAGGAAAGTGTAAAGTGACTACTGAGTAAAAGGGAGTACAGTCGCTGGGAGAGTACGTACCAGTACTCACTGGACCGAGCACCAGCAGGGCACAGGGCCCTAGTTCAGGAAGACGCTACAAGCTCACCTGATAAACACCTACCCGGTGAGGGGACCATCAAGGACCTTACCGACATTAGTGTCCGGGGCACAGCAACAAAGAGGGAACCTGGGAACGGGGACAGAGGTCCGACCCAAGACAGGTTCAAGCTGCTTGGCGTACAAGCCAGGACGTAGACAAAAGGAGGGGGCCTCCAAAACGCTCCAGGCCACGGGGACCCACCAACTACTACAGGGTGCAAGTGTGACGCCCTGGCAAAACCAGGTTGTCACAGGAGACTACATCCATCTTCAAGATGCAGGATCCCCTCCTCCTTGCCTACCAACACAACCCTACACACAGGTACATACACCAGCCACAAAGCCTAGTCACCCCCCCAGTACAATAGGGACACACCAGTGGGCGGGGCCAGGCAGATAGTGACACCCACCTAGGGGTCCTGAGGTGTCAGGGGAGGGAACGAGTTAGTCTGAGTGAGAGAGAGAAGCAGATGCGTCTGGACAGAGGAAGTGAGAGGAGTGAAGTGGTAGTCGGGGGTTGTAGCTCCCGGACGGACTACCTGAGCTGACTAGGTGGCAGACGGCAGAGCAGGGCCACAGGCATTGGAGATCTGGTCGCGGGAGACCTTAAGTGGAGCGGGGCAGGGTTGTAGGCCGCCGGTGCCTACAGCGGGAATCCGGTCTGGAGGCCGTGCACAGTCGGGGTCCCTAGGGCGAGGACAGATTTAAGCTCCTTGTCAATTAGCCAGCAGGGGACAAGATTCCACGTCTTGTCCCACCAGTGAGCCGGGATAGAGCGAGACGGAAGCCCAACTCGGGGGATAGGGCGTCTGCAAGTGCCTGCAAAAATCCCAAGGGTCAGATCTCGCGGGCAAAAGCTCCCACAGCAAAAACACCGGGAGCAGACTTTTCCAGTTTCATGCGGACTAATCAACACACAAGACAAACACACAAAAGTGCAGGAGGAAGGGCCCCTGTCCTGTTAACCGGTGTACGGGACGCGAGAACTCCCCTCCGGAGGCTACCGGTATCCAGCACTTGGTTTACTACTTTGACTTTGTGAAGTTTATTCAACAACAGTGAGTACACCGGTGTCATCCAGTCCAGCCTGCAGATGGCGCCCCAGCACTGCACTCCACTTACACCAGGACCTTGGGACAACACCTCCCCTACCCGTGGAGGGGATACCATCCTGCTGCCCCGCTCCATTAGCCCCGGGCGTCCCATAGATAGGCAGCGGCGGTGTTACCAACTATCACCGCAACCCACGGGTGGAGTCACTGACAAACTCTTCCCCTGTAAATAACCCCTTTATATTGTTGTGGGCGACCGGCTACTGCAAGAGCCCCGGATGCGGCTGCCACTCAAGCCACAGCTTCTGATCCCGGATCCGAGCGTCTCAAGGAGCTCCCCACTGGCTGTGGCCTGCGCCCCCGCCGCGACACATGGAAGGAAAGCTCACCAGTTCACTACACCGGCACTGTGACAAAGGGAATACCGGATTGGTAAAGACCAGCACAAACCGTGTGGCAGCAACTCCAAACCAGTGAGTAAAGCACAAGTTAAACTGCAGCCCCTGTGTTGTCTGAATTCTTCCTACACCTCTGCATCTATATACTACAACCACCATCATCTTCCCCTGGGGCCTAGCTCTACTTGTGGAGAGCCATCACATCTAAACTGCTTAATACCACCAGCGCCAGGCGTGAGAGACTTTGCAGCGGCGGCTTCTTACATATAGCCGCATACCACAATTGGTGTCACGAAAAACTCAATTTTATTTTTCCTTGTACAAAACCCCTTTTAAGCGACCCCCAGGGTCACGGAACCGGGCAACGGCCACCAAATGAAGTATCCCAGCAATATACAGCCCGGGACAGAGTATCCCAAAGCCCTGGGATGCGTCAATTGCTTCTCATAACCGCTTTTCCAGGTTTGTCTTGGTCTGGAGAGGCTGGGGGCATAGACATTATAGGAGACATTGGGCTGCGTAAATTACAGGAGATGCGGGGGTATAAACATCACAGGAGACCCTGGGGCATACACATCACAGGAGACGCTAGGACGCATAAATAACCGGAGACGATGAGGGTACACACATAACAAGAGGGGCTAGGGGCAGATGCATCACAGGAAAGGCTGGGGGCATATATACTACAGGAGGGGCCGGGGCATATACATCACAGAAGACGCTGGGGCGCATAAATTACAGGAGATGCTGAAGGTTCACACATCACAGGAGGGGCTAGGGCCATATATATCAAAGGAGAGGCTGGGGGCATATACATCACAGAATGGGTATACAGATCACAGGAGGGGCTGAGGCATATACATCACAGCAAAGGGTGGGGCACAGACATCACTGGGGGGCACAGATAGCACTGGAGGTGGCACGGGCAGCATGGACAGCACTAGGGGGGGCATAGACGGGATTGGGGGACAAGGAAAGCACTGGCAGCAGCACGGACAGCACTGATGGCGGCACAGACAGGACTGGGGAAGCATAGACATCACCAGGAGGGCACAGTCAACGGTGGCAGGTACACAGCAATGGGGTTTAAACAGCACTGAGGGGCACGGACAACACTGACCATGGCATGGACAGCATTAGGTGGTGCAGACAGCACTAGGGGGTACGGACAGGGAGTCACGGACAGTACTGGGGGGGGGGGGGAGAAGAGAGTATAGACATCACCAGGCGGGTATAGACATCATCTGAGGGGCATGGACAACAGTGGGGATTACACAGCACTGAGGAATGGCACACAGTACTACTAGGGGGGTACACAGCACTGGGAACTGGCACACAGTAATACTAGGGGGCTACACAGCACTGGGAACTGGCACACAGTATGGGACATACTAAAAAGAATGAAGAAAAGGAATGAACAAAAAGAATGAACAAAAAGATTGAACTTCTTGGTTTCTAATTAGAGAGATGAATAATAGGTTTCATAGACATCATAGACATGGAATGAACATATATATAACGGCTCAGCTAACCGAACAGCACGAACTAGGGGGTGACAGGACGAAGCCCGACACCTTTCACCGCACCCACATGGAGCCCCGACTCCCATGTGACTGCTGCACCACCAGGAGCCCACACCGAGAACCCAGCCGAGACATACCCTTGCATTGCTGGAATCGTGCCGGGAGCCGGCGTACGCTGGTAACCATGGTACACATTGGGTAACTAAGCAAAGCGCTTTACATAGTTACCCAATAGTGTACCATAGTTACCAGCGTAACTCGGCTCCACCCCCCCCGCACTCTGCCCTCCGCATGTATACACTGAACACACACACACACACACACGAATAGTCACCTCTCCCCAGCCATGCAGTCCCCGGCACTGACGTCCTCAGCGCCATGGCCCCACTCGGCTCCACCCCCAACCCCCTGCACTCCGCATGTATACACTGAAAACACACCCCGGCACTACTGCACCCATCATCACCGCACACACGCAGGCACTACCGCTCCCATCATCATCATCACCATCACTGCACACAGACCGGGACTACTGCACCCATCATCCCCGCACACACGCAGGCACAACCGCTCCCATCATCCCCGTACACACACAAGCACTACCGCTCCCATCATCCCCGCACACACCCTGACACTACCGCACCCATCATCATCCCCACACACACCCCGGCACTACCGCATCCATCATCATCCCCGCACACACCCTGGCAGTACCGCACCCATCATCATCCCCGCACACACCCCAGCACTACCGCACCCATCATCATCCCCGCACACACCCCAGCACTACCGCACCCATCATCATCCCCGCACACACCCCGTCACTACCGCACTCATCATCACCGCACACACAAGCACTACCGCACTCATCATCATCACCGCACACACCCCGGCACTAGCGCCCCCATCACCTTCCCCGCACCCCGGCCCACGTCATCCCCGCACATACGCAGGCACTACCTGAGTGAAGTCTCCGGTGACAGCGCGGCTCACTTCAGTTGCTGCGTGGAGCTGACACAGAGCGGTCGTGTTCTACGGCACTCCCTGTCAGCTTCATGTAGCAGAGCTGAAAGCGTCGTGTGGATTACGTCGGACCTGGAGGGGTATTTGGGGATTAATAAAGTGGTAAATGAGGGGTTTTTTTGTCTTTTATTCCAAAAGGATTTTTCGTTGTGTTTATTTACTTTCACTTACAGGTTAATCATAGAAGGTATCTCGGGGAAACGCCTGCCATAATTAACCTAGGACGTAGTGGCAGCTACAAGCTGCCATTTAACTCCTTACTACCCACATTGCCACTGCACCAGGGCAATTCAGGATGAGCCGGGTAGAGTCCCGGGACTGTCGCATCTAATGGATGCGGCAATTCCGGGTGGCTGCTGGCTGATATTGTTAGGGTGGTGGGCTCCCCATAACGTGGCGCTCCCCATCCTGACAATACCAGCTTTCAGTTGTGTGGCTTTATCTTGACTGGTATCAAAATTGGGGTGGGGGGGGGGACTGCAGGTTTTTTTTTTTTTTTTTATAGAGGGGGGGGAGAGACCGGGAGTGATTTTAAAAGATTCAGATCGTTCTGCTGGACATGCTGAGCATGTGCAGTAGAACATGACGGTATCCGTCAGCGGATTCCGCCGCTTAGTGCATTGCGGCGGAATCTGCACCCATAGACAATCATTAGACACCTTGGTGGATTCTAACGGAATCCGTTAAGGTGCGATATTTTAACGACCCAAAAAAACGCTACATGCACCGTCCCCTCTGCCCGACTCTGCGTCAAATTAACGATGACACTTTCGTTACAGTGCGTAGTCAATACAAGTCTATAGAGAATAGCGGACGGCGCTATTCTCCATAGCAGCGGATTGCACTGTACACAAGTGTGAAAGCGCCCGAACACATACACACACACACACCTGGATAGTCACCTGTCCCCAGCCATGCAGTCCCCGGCACGGACGTCCTCAGCGCCATGGCCCCGCTCGGCTCCACCTCCCCGCACTCCTCCCCCCGCACACATTACCCCGCAGGATGGGGGCACATGTCAGGATGGTGGCTGCACCACGATGGGGGCACACACCAGCATTGGGCCACATCACAGCATCAACATATTTTTACTTAACTTTACACTGTTCATGGCCTTCTTTCATTACAAGCCATGGACATCATTAAACATTAGACTCATCTATTAAAACTGTTCCTTCTGTTGTTTGTCATTTTAAAACCAATAAACAATTATAAGAATACTAAATTACACCGAACCCATCCAGTCCATTCATTACCTTATTATTCCATCTGCCAACCTACGTACACATCCTAGACTACCCTATACGTTAGAATCGGGTCACCTTCTAGTAGAATATATGTGGATAAAAGGGAAATGTATACATTTACCACACAAACAATTGTATATTTTATTCCCTAAGCTTATTTAGTGGAGAATGAACATGGAATATATGTAGATAATGGGGAAATGTTCCCATATTCCTTATAAACAGGTGTATATTTTATTCCCTATGTTAGATAGGTGGGGAATGAACATGGCATATATGTAGATTATGGGAGAGTGAACATATATTTCATAGATAAAGGTGTATATTATTTTCCATGTGCTTCTAATGTGGTGAATGAACATGGAATATATGTAGATTACAGCGGAATGAACAAATCCCATATTATGTAGATTACAGCGGAATGAAGATTTATCCCATATAAACAGGTGTGTATTATTTTCCTTTTATTTGATATGTGAGGAATGAACTTGAAGTAGGTACAAGATGTTTAACAATTTTTACATTTCCATTATATTGTGTGCTTACCGATCTCAGTTGGTGAAAGTCCGTCAGTAGAGATAGAGGGCAAAAAGTAATGATTAGCCTGTAACACAGGGAACAGCGAAAGGAATAACTCAGGGGATTCTACCCAGTAATCCGACATCAAGGAAAATAAGACACTGGTCCTTATAACCATTCTCCAAATACAGCAGAGGCAAGACACCACAATACCACGTGGAAAAGGGTCCACATTCTCCAACAACCCAAGTAGTGGCCGATCTGAACGCTTCCAAGACACAGCACCAACATCCCTCAGAAATGTGTCTTTTCGTTTCTTCTGCTTCTAGGGGTCAGACACCTTGTTGGGTAGAGGAGATTATACCCCACCTCTTTAAACAACTATAATATTCAATTATAAGTGTGGAGAATGCCATAATGTCTGTCACATGAAGGCCTCCTGCAGAGAGAGGAGCAAAGGCCACACTCCCCCACTAGATAGGACAGGGAATGATAATTGTATTAGAGGCCTAATTATAGTATGTCCATAATAAAAGGTCAAATCCTCAAAAAATGTTCATCTATTACTGGAATAAAAATCCATATGTCCTATACTAAATGGAGGGCCTATTCCAAATCTGAAGTCAGAATTGTTGTAACACATCAGGAACTTTTGTTATGCAGAAGCTGAGCCAAATGAATCAAGCACTTGGAAAGCTTTGGATTATTCTGTACAGAACGAGTTTTACACCAATAATTACCTGATCTGCATCAAAGCTTTCTTAAAAAATATGATATGCCAATGTAATGTAATAACAGAAATTCAAGAAGTATCACGTTCCAGTTTAAAAGTTTTACTTGAGCACGGCCCAGTACTGTTTGGCCATGTGCGCACATGTGCTTTTTTTCCTGCGTTTTGGCTGCATTTTAAACTGCAGCGTGCCAATGACAAAATGCATGCGTTGTGCTTCCCCAGCAAAGTCTGAGAAGTCAGACATGTAAATTGTTTTTGCCATTTGAGTTTTGAACTGCAAATCAGAGTTTTTGCCCAAATTTCTGCCACAAAAAGGCACCTTTTTGAACTGCATAGTGCGGTTTAGAAAACCAAAATCCCATAGACTTTGCTTGAAAAGCAGAACACATCCATTTTGGCATTAAACGCTGCAGTTGAAAAAGCAGCAAAAAAGCAGGTAAAAAGCAAAGTGCGTTCTTACCCTTAAACTGAAATACAAGAGTTTTTGAATTTTTTTTATTTCACTACATTTGCATATACTGTTTTCTATGAAGACTTTGATGCAGATCAGGTAATTATTGGTGTAAAACTCGATCTGTACAGAATAATCCAAAGCTTTCCAAGTGCTTGATTCATTTGGCTCAGCTTCTGCATAACAAAAGTTCCTGATGTGTTACAACAATTCTGACTTCAGATTTGGAATAGGCCCTCCATTTAGTATAGGACATATGGATTTTTTCCAGTAATAGATGAACATTTTTTGAGGATTTGACCTTTTATTATGGACATAATATAATTAGGCCTCTAATACAATTATCATTCCCTGTCCTATCTAGTGGGGGAGTGTGGCCTTTGCTCCTCTCTCTGCAGGAGGCCTTCATGTGACAGACATTATGGCATTCTCCACACTTATAATTGAATATTATAGTTGTTTAAAGAGGTGGGGTATAATCTCCTCTACCCAACAAGGTGTCTGACCCCTAGAAGCAGAAGAATCGAAAAGACACATTTCTGAGGGATGTTGGTGCTGTGTCTTGGAAGCGTTCAGATCGGCCACTACTTGGGTTGTTGGAGAATGTGGACCCTTTTCCACGTGGTATTGTGGTGTCTTGCCTCTGCTGTATTTAGAGAATGGTTATAAGGACCAGTGTCTTATTTTCCTTGATGTCGGATTACTGGGTAGAATCCCCTGAGTTATTCCTTTCGCTGTTCCCTGTGTTACAGGCTAATCATTACTTTTTGCCCTCTATCTCTACTGACGGACTTTCACCAACTGAGATCGGTAAGTACACAATATAATGGAAATGTAACATTTTGTACCTACTTAAAGTTCATTCCTCACATATCAAATACAAGGAAAATAATGCACACCTGTTTATATGGGATAAATCTTCATTCCGCTGTAATCTACATAATATGGGATTTGTTCATTCGCTGTAATCTACATATATTCCATGTTCATTCACCACATTAGAAGCACATGGAAAATAATATACACCTTTATCTATGAAATATATGTTCACTCTCCCATAATCTACATATATGCCATGTTTATTCCCCACCTATCTAACATAGGGAATAAAATATACACCTGTTTATAAGGAATATGGGAACATTTCCCTATTATCTACATATATTCCATGTTCATTCCCCACCTAAAAAGCAAAGGGAATAAAACCTACACTTGTTTGTGTGGTATATGTCAACATTTCCCCATTATCTACACATATTCCATGTTCATTCCTCACGTATCTAACACAGGGAATAAAATATACACTTGTTTGTGTTGTATATGTGTACATTCCCCTATTATCTACCATGTTCATTCCCCACTTAAAAAGCTTAGGGAATAAAATATACACTTGTTTGTGTGGTATATGTAAATAACCAAAATTGCCAGAACACAAGGGAAAATATACAATTATGTCAGTTAATCCCAAACATGGTAATGTGGAGGGCAAGATAGCCCAGGCTGCCTGCACAACAACAATTGAAATAACCAAAATACAAAGCAAGTAGCCAAGTAAAATATAAATTTTATTAAGGTTAATTTAAAAGGTTTAAAAACAAGGTGAATAACAAGTGACTAAAAGACACCAGAAAAAAACAGCAGGAGGGAGAAATACAATGAAAGATGTGGCTGTACAAAATGTGTATAGCCCTACTCCATGCTACCAGAGGTTAGATAGAAGGATTTAAATGTAAGCACAAATGTGCATTAAGAAACTCTGACAAAATTAGAGCAGGGCAAAACAATAAAGTACAAATCGCAGATGGAATACTATTTAAGGGTGTGTAAACAAAGCAAATCTATTGATAAAATTACCTAGTGGCAGCTCTTCCTGCTGGTCCTGGCGTCCGTCCCTACACGTGTTTCAGCATGAAAGCTTTCGTCAGGAGTTTCCCAATGCACATTTGTGCTTACAATTAAATCCTTCTATCTAACCTCTGGTAGCATGGAGTAGGGCTATACACATTTTGTACAGCCACATCTTTCATTGTATTTCTCCCTCCTGCTGTTTTTTTCTGGTGTCTTTCAGTCACTTGTTATTCACCTTGTTTTAAAACCTTTTTAATTAACCTTAATAAAATTTATATTGTACTTGGCTACTTGCTTTGTATTTTGGTTATTTCAATTGTGTGGTATATGTGTACATTTCCCTATTATCCAGATATATTCCATGTTCATTCCCCACCTAAGACACTCAGGGAATAAAATATACACTTGTTTGTGCGGTTTATGTGTACATTTCCCTTTTATCTACATATATTCCATGTTCATTCCTCACGTATCTAACACAGGGAATAAAATATACACTTGTTTGTGTGGTATATGTGTAGTATATGTGTACATTTCCCTTGTATCTACATATATTCTATGTTTATTCCATATCTATGATGTCTAAGAAACCTATTATTCATCTCTATAATTTGAAACCAAGAAGTTATGTTGATTCTTTTTGTTCATTCCTTTTCTTCATTCTTTTTAGTATGTTCCACACAGTACTACTAGGGGGTACACAGCACTGGGGACTGGCATACACACTACTAGGGGCAGGGCTACCAGTAGGAATTTCAGGGCCCCTGACTGGCATAATTTTTGGGGCCCCTTGAGACTCCACCCCAGCTCCACCTCCATCTCTGCTCTGCCTCCACACAAGCCAATAAATGAAGCATGAAGGGCAGGGCTGTGGAGTCAGTAAGCCAAACCTTCGACTCCGACTCCTCAATTTCCCTTGCACCAACTCCGACTCCTACATATATTGCTTAATTGAAAATTGAAAAATATATTGTAGTGCAATGTGAACATCAGACATTTAATCATTTTTATGATATAATAATCAAGATATTTAGATAGAACATAAAAATATTTATTGGAATACAAATTTAGAACACAAAAAACTAATAAATTGTAAATGTTATACAATATGTAATATACAGTAGATTACATATATATCTTGTGTGCATGTATTATATATATATATATATATATTTTTTTTTTACATAGTGTTTTACATATTTACAATTTATTACAGTTTGTGTTCTAAAGTTGTATTCCAATAAATATATTTTGTTCTATCTAAATATCTTGATTATTGCATCAGCAAAGTGATTAAATGTCTAATGTTCACATTGCACTACAATGCATTTTTCACTTAAATATAAGCAATATACTAAATGTTATTATTTAGTATGTTTTTGTTGAAAACTGTTTTTTGCCACTTACATAGTGTATTATATAGTGTTATATATAACACTATGCAATAAACTATATAAGTGGCAAAAAACAGTTTTCAACAAAAACATAGTAAATAACATTTGTGCAGTCTATGAATTTGTTGTAAGAAATAGAATTGCTTCCATCAGATCCTCCTTCGCAGAGGACCTCAAATCTCACCTAATAATTTTCAGGCTAGAGAACAACCTCTCTACACTAACTTGGGTTGGAGACAAAGCCATAACCACATGGGCAACATCTTTAACAATTTCCGGGTATAAAGGCCAATTTACACGCTACAATATATCAAACGATATGTTGTCGGGGTCACGTCGTTAGTGACGCACATCTGTCGCCGTTTGACATATCGTAGCGTGTGACAGCTACGAGCGACTGTGAACGAGCAAAAATACTCACCTTACCGTTGCTCGTTGACACGTCGCTCATTTTAAAAAAAAAATCAAACGTTCTTCTGCACACCGGTTGTTCATTGTTCCCGAGGCAGCACACATCTCTCCGTGTGTCACCTCGGGAACGACGAACTGCAGCTTACCTGCCTTCCACCGGCAATGCGGAAGGAAGGAGGTGGGCGGGATGTTTACGTCTCGCTCATCTCCGCCCCTCCGCTTCTATTGGGCGGCCGCTGTGTGACGTCACTGTGACACCGAACGTACCTCCCCCTTTAGGAAGTGGGTGGATGTTAGCCGCCCACAGTGACGTCGTTTGGAAGGTAAGTACGTGTGACGGGGGTTACCGACTTTGTGCGACACGGGCAACAAATTGCCCGTATCGCACAAACGATGGGGGCGGGTGTGATCGCAGTATGCGAACGCATGATAAATCGTCCTGTGTAAAGCGGCCTTAAAGGAATTGCCTTATGCACAGTCAGTTTTGATGAACGGTTGAATTTTTCTATTTCTTTGAGAGCAAGTGAAAATTTTTTACTGAAATCTGGTCAATCTGCTGCTATAGACGGAGTGAAATCTTTTTCCTTGCGGCAACACTTTGCTGCTGCATGTCATCCAAATACTTGTCAAAGGTAAACTCCTCATCTGATGAGGATGAAGATACGGCAGCAGTAGCACTGTCAGGCCCCAAGTCCTCTTGCGCCTGGCAGTCCTGTAGCTGCTCATCCTAACTGCTACCTCACTCAAAGCTTCTTTTCTTTTAGTAAGCTGTTGATCATCAAGCAGTATACGATGACTTGGGTCCACATACACAGCGGCCAGAAGAATTTTATTTTCCAATAGCTGTGTCTCTCTCCGTTTGATTGAAGCAGAAATGCCATCTGTGATTAAACCTCCTCTTTGGGACAGACAAAATAGCAAGTTCTTCCACTCCCTTATGAAAACGCCAGGAGTTAAATCCTCAGCTTGTAATTTTTTAGTCACGGTAAATGGGTGATTAAGCAATTCCTTTAATTCAGCCACCTGTGTCCATTGACCTTCATTTAAGGTTACTTGAGGGTTCACCATATCTATAAGAAATGATTTTAGTTCAAGCAATCGCTCAGTCATTAAATAAGTGCTGCCTCACCGAGTGGCCTGATCAACAATTGCCCCTTTCCCAGCACGTCTCTTCATGATGGAATCAATTTTAGGGGTTCTGGCGGCAATAACAAACTTCCTCACTTTTCCAATCAGATTTCGAGCATGTCCGCCCAGTTTCACACATCCGGCTATTCGCCGGTAAGGTGGATGTGGCGCATGCCAGTACAGTACGATACAGTACAGTGGCAGTGCCACAACTTCCGGGTCACATGAAGGCATGTGACTGGCGTTTGTCGTGCTGCCACTGAACTGTATACACTGTACTGGAGTGCGAAAAGCCGGATGCGTGAAACCGGGGTCCCTCTTGCAGACTCTCTCTTATTGTCAGCTGCAGCGTGTGCACAACACAGCGCATGTGATGAATATGAAAGTGTTTTGAAGCAGCTTCAACAAGATCATCTAATCCTAAAGTATCATTTTGCTGTTTTTCTGTAGTAATATCTGTTTGTTCCTCAGTTGCATGAGCAGCGCTGTGGCTCCATCTCATACATACTGAATCCTAAATTCTCTTCTAGCTGTTGTTCATTACTCTCATTCATCAGTGTAATTGTACTGATCATTGTTGAAGCATTGTCCGTTACCATGGCAAGAACCTGTTCTTTTTTGCGTTCCTAATCTTGCAGAACTTTTTCCACTAAGGGGTACTTTGCACGCTGCGACATCGCAAGCCGATGATAGCAATGCCGAGCGCGATAGTCCCCGCCCCCGTCACACATGCGATATCTTGTGATAGCTGCCGTAGCGAACATTATCGCTACGGCAGCTTCACATGCACATACCTGCCCTGCGATGTCGCCCTGGCTGGCGAACCGCCTCCTTCCTAAGGGAGCGGGTTGTGCGGCGTCACAGCGATGTCACACGGCAGGCGGCCAATAGAAGCGGAGGGGCGGAGATGAGCGGGACGTAACATCCCGCCCACCTCCTTCCTTCCGCATAGCCGCAGGACGCAGGTAAGGAAATGTTCCTTGCTCCTGCGGCTTCATACACAGCGATGTGTGCTGCCGCAGGAACGAGGAACAACATCGTACCTGTCGCTGCAGCGATATTATGGAAATGACCGACACTACACAGATCACCGATTTTCGACGCTTTTGCGATCGTTTATCGATGCATCTAGGCTTTACACGTTACGACGTTGTTACCGGCACCGGATGTGCGTCACTTTCAATTTGACACTATCTTTTACTGCCAGTGACTTGGTAACAATTTCTTTCTTGTCACAAACATATCGAACATTGATGGCAAAATAATTCAGTGACATGCAGTGACTCCGGACATCCAGCAAAGGCAATGGGTGACAAGAGAGGACATTCAGACACAGCGTGTTGTGAGGATCCTCACACACAGAATGAGCAGTCAGTTTGTGGTGTTTTCTAATCTGCTTTTGCTATTGAAAGCATTATTTATGAGCTCAGAAACCTTTCAGGTGATGCGGTTTTTTAAAAAGCTGATCTGCTTTTGCAGCTGAAAAACGTATCCTCAAAAAACGCAGCAAAAACGCTGAGTGTGAATGCAGCCTTAGATAAGGAATAGAACAAACATTTATAGGACATTTCATAACTTTCCCAAATTCCTATGAAAAAATATTCAGCACATTCTGCATCGCACTACTGCACCCAATTTATTATATATTTTAGGAGTTGGTGCATTTTATACCCACTCTGACTCCACCAAAATGTGCTCCGACTCCACAGCCCTAGTGAAGGGGACCCCAGACTAGAGTCCTGCTTGTCGCCCCCTGGTGACGGCCCTGCTAGGGGGTACACAGCACTGGGAACAAGCACACACTACTAGGGGGTACACGGCACTGGGGAACAGGCACACACACTACTAGGGGGTACACGGCACTGGGGAACAGGCACACACACACTACTAGGGGTTACACGGCACTGGGGAACAGGCACACACACTACTAGGGGATACACGGCACTGGGGAACAGACACACACACTACTAGAGGGTACACGGCACTGGGGAACAGACACACATACACTACTAGGGGGTACACGGCACTGGGGAACAGACACACATACACTACTAGGGGGTACACGGCACTGGGGAACAGGCACACACACTACTAGGGGGTACACGGCACTGGGGAACAGACACACACACTACTAGAGGGTACACGGCACTGGGGAACAGACACACATACACTACTAGGGGGTACACAGCACTGGGGAACAGGCACACACACACTACTAGGGGGTACACAGCACTGGGGACAGGCGCACACACACTACTAGGGGGTACACAGCACTGGGGACAGGCGCACACACACTACTAGGGGGTACACAGCACTGGAAACAGGCACACACACTACTAGGGGCTACACGGCACTGGGAACATGCACACACACTACTAGGGGCTACACGGCACTGGGAACAGGCACACACACTACTAGGGGCTACACGGCACTGGGAACATGCACACACACTACTAGGGGCTACACGGCACTGGGAACAGGCACACACACTACTAGGGGCTACACGGCACTGGGAACAGGCACACACACTACTAGGGGCTACACGGCACTGGGAACAGGCACACACACTACTAGGGGCTACACGACACTGGGAACAGGCACACACACTACTAGGGGCTACACGGCACTGGGAACAGGCACACACACTACTAGGGGCTACACGGCACTGGGAACAGGCACACACACTACTAGGGGCTACACGACACTGGGAACAGGCACACACACTACTAGGGGCTACACGGCACTGGGAACAGGCACACACACTACTAGGGGCTACACGGCACTGGGGACAGGCACACACACTACTAAGGGCTACACGGCACTGGAAACAGGCACACACACTACTAGGGGGTACACGGCACTGGGGACAGGCATACACACTACTAGGGGCTACACGGCACTGGGGACAGGCACACACACTACTAGGGGCTACACGGCACTGGAAACAGGCACACACACTACTAGGGGGTACACGGCACTGGGGACAGGCACACACACTGCTAGGGGGTACACAGCACTGGGGACAGGCACACACACTACTAGGGGGTTAACAGCACTGGGTTGCGGCCTCACAGGGATGTGCATATGAAGCAGGGGGGCCGTAAGCTGCTGCTCCTCTTGTTCTTCTGTGGACGGGAGCCCAACTCGCAATGCTTACCCCGTCCACAAGCTAAACCCAGAGCACACTGACAGCGGCTTATCTAACCTGACTTACTGACCTTAGTGTCAGGCAGCCATAACACCGCGGCTGCCTCCCGAGTACTGCAATTTCAGGGAAAGTCATCGCGGGATCCCCACCTCTGCTTTAGATATTTTTGTTACTTTTCCACTGAAGACCTTTCCCATCAGATGTAAATAATGAACACCAGAACTGCAGATTGAAGATTTGCTCATCTTCCAGGGAGTTATTCCCCCTTTTTCCTGGATGTCTGGAAGTTAGAGGATTATTCCCAGCAGTGACAGTCATCAGCTGATCACTGTTCCAGGCACAAACTCCAAACAGGCAATGGAGGAAACAACAAGCCTTCAAAAATGCAAAGTAACAATAAAAACCCCTGAAGATCTTCAAACAGAATGACAAGACCGGCAAATACGCAGGTTGTAGAGAACTTACTAGGGTTTGGTTATTAGAGGGAAATCACACATTGCACATATATGCCCCCTGCCCACCCGGACGATACCGCCAGCAATACAGGGTAAACAGGCAGGGCTTCACCCTCAGCTCACCAGGTATAGTGGCAGCAGCAGGTGGCCGTTCATGTCGTCTGTCGTCTGATGGCTGCACGAGATGTCACGATATCTCATGTCAGGTGTCCGCTCTGGAATCTTCCTCAGTCCCAAGGACGCGCTATTAGAAAAGTCTCTGAACGTTCCCAAGAGTAAACCCGGAAGAGAGAGTGATGACATCATGACAGGACCTACAGCATCGGGGAGGGGAAGGGAGGGGAAGCGCACCATTTGTTATTATACATCGCCTCTGCTTAGTAACTTTCCACACACACAGACATAAACACAGACATATATACACCCATGTGTGCCTTCCGGGTTTTTGGCAGACTGCAAAAAAATCTGAAGGAACATTTCATACAGTCAAAAGCAAGAAAGATAGATTGCTACGGTAGATAGACAGACACATATAATGTCGTCCCCAGCATTTTGTAATCTTGCACCCTATGGTGCCTTTCATGTGGCACTAAAGGGTGTTTAGCCTTGTATATAGCCAAAAAATAAATACCATATTTTTGCGATCATGGAGGAGTGCTTCTTGTGGACCGCAGGCACACAGACCCTCCATGATAGCGTCTAATATACAGGGCCTCCGCTGCTTTCAGCGCTTTACTGCAGTTGAATGTTTTGTGGCGCCGTAAAGCATTCAACTTTAGTAAAGCAATGACGACATCCTGCAGCAACCGCTCCGTGTACAGGACGCTATCCTGGAGGGGTCTGTGTACCTGTGGACTGCAAGAAGCAGCTGGAGGCACCGCAGGAACGGAGGAGAGGTGAGAATATCTTTTATTGTGTGTAAACGACGGCACCGTGCACCGCCGTATAAGACGACCCCAGACTTTTGAGAAGAATTTCTGGGGTTTAAAAGTCGTCTTAGACGCCGTAAAATACGGTAAATAGAAAACCTGACGTGGGGTTCCACCATTTTTGATAGCCAGCTAAGGCTACTTTCACACATCCGGTTTTTGCTCTGCGGCACAATACGGCGCTCTGCAGAAAAACCGCAACCGTTTTTTTTGCCGACGGTTGCGTTTTTTTTGCATAGACTTACATTAGTGCCGTATTGTGCCGCATGGGCTTGCGTTCGGTCTGGTTTTTGCCGCATGCGGCAGATTTAGCCGATGCCGCGGCCGGATGGAACGTTGCCTGCAACGTTTTTTGCTCCGGCAAAAAAAACCGCATCGCGCCGCATCCGGCCGCTGCGGCGCATTTTTCAATGCATGCCTATGGACGCCGGATGCGGCGTGATGCAGAAAAAATGCATCCGGCCGCCGCATGCGGTTTCTTCCACTGCGCATGCTCAGTAACGTGCCGCAACCGGAAAAAAACGGACGGGCCGCATGTAAAAACTTATGCAAAGGATGCGGTGTTTTCGACGCATCCGTTGCATAGGTTTCACAGCCGGATTGAGCCGCACTGCTCCAACCGGATGTGTGAAAGTAGCCTAAGGTGAACCAGACAGAGGAAGCCTGCAGACCACACCTGGCAGCTTTACCTTGGCTGGTAATCCAAAACAGAGGGCACCCCATGCTGTTATTTTACATTAAATCAAATTAATAATTTAAAATAAAAACGTGAAGTCTCCCCACCAGCCAAGGTAAAGCAAACAGCTGTGGTCTGGTATTCTCAGACTAGGGAGGTCCACAGTTATTGGACTCTCCCCAGGCTAAAAATAGTAGGCTACAGCTGCCTCAGATGTGGCGCATCCATTACATGCTGGTGCTTCACCACGGCTCATCTTGCTGCCCTGGTGCAGTGGCAAATGGGGTAATATATGGGGTTGATACTAGCTGTGTAATGTCTGCTAGCATGAAACCCTGGCATTAGTGATGTCATAGCGTCTATTAGATACCCGACATCACTTAACCAGTCAGTAATAAAAAAAAATAGACAACAAATTTTTATTTGAAAAAAACACTCCCCAACACATTTCCTCTATCACCAATTTATTGAAAAGAGAAAACAAATCCGGGTCTGGCGTAATCTAACAAGGGGGTCCCACGACAATCCATACTCACTGTCCCAGTCAATGAAGAGCAGAATATTCCCCATTGGCTGGGAAAGCAATGCTGTGACCTGAGCTAACTTCAATAGGTCAGGCCACGTCACTGCAGGGGATGATGAGCGCCAACGTCATGAGGATAGCGGAGTTCATTACCTGTAGTGATGAACTCTGCTGAACTCATGACATCAGCGCTCGTTACTGAGTTCAGTGTCCACCACGATCTCACCGCAAGTCTCGCGGGCGGCCCGAGACTGTGACTAGCGGTGACGTCACGAGCTCCCAAGAGACTTGAGGTGATATCACTGTGGACATGGAAGTAAGGGACGAACGCTGACATCACAAGTTCGCGGAGATCATCACAGCAGGTAATGACCTGAGCTAATCTCCTGATGTCGACGCTCGTCATCCCCGAAGCTGCTCACACTGCTGTGCGAGCAGATGCCGACATCACACTGCTGTGCAAGCAGCTGCGAGGAGGGTGGGGGAGTGGGAAACAGACTGCAGGGGCACCCACAGGGCTTCCATGTGGCTTCTGGCGATTTTGCTGACCCATTGACTTGTATTGTGTCACGGTCCGTATTTGCAGAACAGAATTGGACATGTTCCATAATAACGAAACCGATGTGTTTTTTTGTAGGAACTGAAGGCACACGGAAATGCTTCCGTGTGCCATCCGATCCTACATAAATCACATTGAAAAGATGGTCCTGTCAATAGGTCCGCAGAAAAAAAAAAGGAACTGACCAGGACAAATGAGACCGTTGTCTGAATGAGCCCTAAGGCTCCTTCACACATCCATGTAAAAAAGTACGTTTTGCACTGTCCATTTTGGACAGCCGTATGACCAGTGGCGTAACTACCGCGGTCGCAGCGGTCGCGATCGCGACCGGGCCCGGGCGGTTTGGGGCCCGCGGGGACCCGGCAGATCAGCAGCCAGCTCCTCTCAGTGAGAGAGAAGCTGCGCTGATCTATCACAGTGCACGCGCCCACTATATGACCCGCTGCCGCCCCCGACACCGGGCCCTCCTGCCCGATGTCAGCGGCGGCACCGGGGCCCTCCCTCCCCCGTCACCGCGCACAGTAATAATGAAGCAAAGAGCGGCCGGCGCCGCTCTGCATCATCATTCTCCCCCTGTGCCTGTGCGGTGACGTCACTCCTGTGCGACTGCTGTGCTGAGTGCACAGAGCGCAGGGAGGGAGGACGCCGACCGCAGCACCGGGAGGACAAGCAGCAGTGGAAGGAGGAGAGCAGGGAGTACAGCATCAGTGGAACAAGGAGACGTCAGGACAGAGCAGCAGTGGAAGGAGGAGAGCGGTGAGTACTTGGTTTTTTTTTTTATATATATATGAGTACACGGTGGTCAGAGGCCTGGAGTGGGGAGGCTGCATTATACTGTGCATGGAGGCCTGGGGTGGGAAGGCTGGATGATACTGTACATGGAGGCCTGGGGTGGGGAGGCTGCATCTGTACATGGAGGCCTGGGGTGGGGAGGCTGCCTGAAACTGTACATGGAGGCCTGGGGTGGGGAGGCTGCATCTGTACATGGAGGCCTGGGGTGGGGAGGCTGCCTGATACTGTACAAGGAGGCCTGGGGTGGGGAGGCTGCATGATACTGTACATGGAGGCCTGGGGTGGGGAGGCTGCCTGATACTGTACATGGAGGCCTGGGGTGGGGAGGCTGCATGATACTGTACATGGAGGCCTGGGGTGGGGAGGCTGCCTGATACTGTACAAGGAGGCCTGGGGTGGGGAGGCTGCCTGATACTGTACAAGGAGGCCTGGGGTGGGGAGGCTGCATGATACTGTACATGGAGGCCTGGGGTGGGGAGGCTGCATGATACTGTACATGGAGGCCTGGGGTGGGGAGGCTGCCTGATACTGTACATGGAGGCCTGGGGTGGGGAGGCTGCATGATACTGTACATGGAGGCCTGGGGTGGGGAGGCTGCCTGATACTGTACAAGGAGGCCTGGGGTGGGGAGGCTGCATGATACTGTACATGGAGGCCTGGGGTGGGGAGGCTGCCTGATACTGTACATGGAGGCCTGGGGTGGGGAGGCTGCATGATACTGTACATGGAGGCCTGGGGTGGGGAGGCTGCATGATACTGTACATGGAGGCCTGGGGTGGGGAGGCTGCATGATACTGTACATGGAGGCCTGGGGTGGGGAGGCTGCATGATACTGTGCATGGAGGCCTGGGGAGGCTGCATTATACTGTACATGGAGGCCTGGGGAGACTCCATTATACTGTACATGGAGGCCTGGGGAGGCTGGCAGCATTATTATACATGGAGGCCTGGGGAGGCTGGCTGCATTATTATACATGGAGGCCTGGGGAGGCTGGCTGCATTATTATACATGGAGGTCTGGGGAGGCTGGCTGCATTATTATACATGGAGGCCTGGGGAGGCTGGCTGCATTATTATACATGGAGGCCTGGGGAGGCTGGCTGCATTATTATACATGGAGGCCTGGGGAGGCTGGCTGCATTATTATACATGGAGGCCTGGGGAGGCTGGCTGCTATATTATACATGGAGGCCTGGGAGGCTGGCTGCTATATTATACATGGAGGCCTGGAGAGGTTGGCTGCATTATTATATATGGAGGCCTGGTGAGGCTGCATAATAAACATGAAGGACACCTTATACATTGAATATAGAGGTGTAATATACATAGAGGTCTATGAGGCTGCATTATACTGGAGGTCTATAGGGCTGCATTAAAATGGAGGTCGGGGGGGGCTGTATAATACAAAATGAAGGGACACCTTATACATGGAATATAGGGGTGAATTATACATGGAGGAGTATGGGGCTGCATAATACCATCTGAAGTTTTATGGGTTTGTGTTATAATACATATAGGACTATGGGGGCTGCATTATAATATATGGAGGACTATGGAGGCTACCTTATACATGGACTATGGAAGTGCATTATAAAACATGGAGGACTATGTGGTGCAGTATAATATATGGAGAACTATGGGGTGAATTTTAATACATGGAGAACTATGGGAAATGCATTATAATTGAAGGGCTACTATATACATGGAGGATTATGGGGGTGCATTATAATATATGGAGGGCTATGTATCTGCATTCTAATATATGAAGGGTTATGTGAGACCCTTTATACAATTATTTGGAAGGCTATGTGGGGGCTGTTATAGTATTTTGAGAACTTTATACAGGGGGGACAAAGATACAAGTATGGGATGGAAATGTTTTGTGCTGAGGGGAAAAGGCTCTTTCCCTCAGCAGCCAACTTTCCCATGCTCTGCTATACATCTCTCAGCACCCAGCTTTCCCATGTTCTGATATACATCTCTCAGCACCCAGCTTTCCCATGTTCTGATATACATCTCTCAGCACCCAGCTTTCCCATGTTCTGATATACATCTCTCAGCACCCAGCTTTCTCATGCTCTGATATACATCTCTCAGCACCCAGCTTTCCCATGTTCTGATATACATCTCTCAGCACCCAGCTTTCCCATGTTCTGATATACATCTCTCAGCACCCAGCTTTCTCATGCTCTGATATGGGAAAGCTGGGTGCTGAGGACAAGATAAATATCAGAACATAGGAAAGCTGGGTGCTGATAGAGGGATTTCAGGGTGCTGTGGGTGAGAGCCAAGTGTCAGCGTCATTATCCTGTACCCCGAGTGTCAGTGTCATTATCCCTTACCCCATACCTCCCAACCGTCCCGGATACAGCGGGACTTTCACGCTTTACGTTGTTTGTCCCGTTGCCACGATCGGGACGGCCGGCTCCCGGGCTCCGCCCACCCACTCTCTCTCCGACTCCCTGCTTTTCCCTCCTACCATCCCAGTAGACGTGGCATAACAGAGAGGAGCGCTGCCTGTGCTGCTGCTGGTACAGTAAAATCTCCCCAGCGCTGATTTCCCTCCCTCCCCCCCCCTCACCCCCGGCCGGAGCCTCTCTGTGCGGTCGTCCGGCCGCCTGTCTGTGCGGTCGGCCGGCCGCCTTTCTGTGCGGGCGCCCCCCCGGCCGCCTGTCTGTGCGGGCGCCCCCCGTCCGCCTGTCTGTGCGGGCGCCCCCCAGCCGCCTGTCTGTGCGGGCGCCCCCCTGCCGCCTGTCTGTGCGGGCGCCCCCCTGCCGCCTGTCTGTGCGGGCGCCCCCCTGCCGCCTGTCTGTGAAGGCGACCGGCCACCTCACTGTGTGGGCGACCGGCCGCCTCACTGTGGCTCCCTGCGTGTCCATGCTGGAGGCCCGCCGGCTGCCTGCGTGTCCATGCTGGAGGCCCGCCGGCTGCCTGCGTGTCCATGCTGAATGGGTGTGGATGGGGAGTGGATATGGGCGTGACTGTGAAATGGGTGTGGTTAGGGGGCGTGGCCTAAAAATTTGCCGCGGCGCGCTACGCGCGCCGCAAACTTTGTCCTTCTTTTCCTTCTTTAAAAGTTGGGAGGTATGCCTTACCCCAAGTGTCTGTGTATGTGGAGGGGGGGACCAGGTCTAAACTTTGCACCGGGGCCCATCCAACTCTAGTTACGCCACTGCGTATGACCAATCCTGTGTGACATCTGTGTGCCGTCCTTGTGACCGGTACTAAAAAGAACACATCATACTGAAATTAATTTTTTTTATGTGTAAAAAATGTGCAAAGATAGATAAATGATAGATAGACAGATAGATAGATAGAGGGATAGATAGATAGAGGGATAGATAGATAGATAGATAGATAGAGGGATAGATAGATATAGATAGAGGGATAGATAGATAGATAGAGGGATAGATAGATAGAGGGATAGATAGATAGATAGATAGAGGGATAGATAGATAGATAGAGGGATAGATAGATATAGATAGATAGAGGGATAGATAGATAGATAGATAGAGGGATAGATAGATAGAGGGATAGATAGATAGATAGAGGGATAGATAGATAGATAGATAGAGGGATAGATAGATATAGATAGAGGGATAGATAGATAGAGGGATAGATAGATAGATAGATAGAGGGATAGATAGATTTAGGTCTTCATATTCTTAATGGACGTACAAAGGGAGACTCACTAGGAAGATATACACTAGACTCCCATGTAGGAAGGAGTGTAGTAGACTACGCCATTACAGATATGGACCCGGCAAATATTAGCGCCTTCATAGTCACCCCACAAACGCACCTGTCAGACCACAGCCAACTTCTCCTGTACATGAAATCTACAGAGAAACCATCCACACAAAAGCCACAGCAGAGCAGCCTCTACAACCGACCTCCATCCTATAAATGGTCCAAGACGTCAGAAATAAAATATAAAGAGGCTCCCAACAGACCGGAATTACAAGAGATGCTCCACAACTTCTACAGCTACAAGTACAAGTCAAACCCAGAAGGAGTGAATCAAGCTGCAAAAGACCTCAACAAAATATTCCACACCATGGCCAAATTGTCCGACCTCAAACAAGTCAACTACAAGAGGCCAAAAGAAAAGCAGATCAATGGATGGTTTGACAAAGAGTGTAAAGCCGTTCGAAAGACCCTGAGAACAGCCTCAAACAATAAACACAGAGACCCCAACAACCCAGACCTGAGGGAAGCCTATGACACCATACAAAAGCAGTACAAAACCATCCTCAGGAGGAAGAAGCAGAGCTACATCTCTACCAAACTTAGCCAACTCCAAGACGCCCTCCAAGACAACTCCTTCTGGGAAATATGGAGCCACATGGACACAAAGAGCAAGAAAAAGACTGATACCCATATCCAAAATGGCAACATCTGGCTCCAGTACTTCAGAGACCTCTACAAAGACATCCCAAAAGAAGGACTAAGCCAAGAGCAGGAAAACATAACATCAAAACTAAAGGCAATGGAAGAGAAAATCAAAAACTTCCAAAACCCACTGGACACACCAATTACATTACAGGAAGTTGCAGAGAAAATCACTTCCATAAAGTGTAAAAAATCTAGTGGTCTGGATGGAATCCCCCCAGAGATGTTGAAGTACAGCCCACCAGAAATTCAAGCTGCAATGGTTAAACTGTTCAACATTGTGCTGAGTGCTGGCTACTTCCCTCGTACCTGGAACCAAGGACTCATTACACCGATCCACAAGAGTGGGGACAGGTATGACCCTGCCAACTACAGAGGCATATGTGTCAGCAGTAACTTGGGAAAACTGTTCAACAGCATCCTAAACAAAAGGATCATCAGTTTCCTTACCGAGCACAATGTCCTGAGCAAAAGCCAAGCAGGGTTCGTGCCAAACCACCGCACCACGGACCACATCTACACCCTGCACAGTCTCATTCAGAGCCACGTCCACAATACAAAGCATGGGAAGATATACGCCTGCTTTGTAGACTTTAAAAAGGCCTTTGACTCAGTGTGGCACCCGGGCTTGTTCTTAAAAATGCTGGAAAGCGGAATAGGAGGAAAGACCTACGATGTCATCAAAAGCTCCTACACCGAGAACCTCTGCAGCGTGAGTGTGAACGGTAGAAGAACGGCTTATTTCCAGCAGAGCCGAGGAGTCAGACAGGGCTGCAGCCTAAGTCCAACGCTCTTCAATATTTACATCAATGAGCTGGCTACTGCTCTAGAATCTTCACCTGCTCCAGGTCTCACACTCCATGACGCCCAGG
Source organism: Anomaloglossus baeobatrachus (assembly GCF_048569485.1). Taxonomy (NCBI): domain Eukaryota; kingdom Metazoa; phylum Chordata; class Amphibia; order Anura; family Aromobatidae; genus Anomaloglossus; species Anomaloglossus baeobatrachus. Next base: position 157,207,478 of record NC_134363.1, on the reverse strand, counting down.
TGAAATTCTTGCTCTATGCAGATGACCTACTGCTGGTGTCACCCACCGAGAAAGGTCTCCAAGACAACCTACAAATTTTGGAGAAATTCAGCTCCACATGGGCACTACCGATCAATCTAAAGAAAACCAACATCATGGTGTTCCAGAAGAGAAAAAGAAGATTTGACCAGCATCCTTCATTTGTCGTAAACGGCTGCACTCTAACAGGAACAGACAAATACACCTACTTGGGCCTGGAAATTCACCAGTCAGGGAGCTTTAAACAAGCCATAGAGACCCTGAAAAACAAGGCCTGCAAAACCTTTTATGCCATCCGAAGGAAATTGTATCATCTGAAGCCACCAGTGAGGGTCTGGCTAAAAATCTTCGATTCCATCATTGCTCCAATCCTCCTGTACGGCAGCGAAGTCTGGGGCCCTCACACTTACCCAGATTGGTCAAGGTGGGATTCCAGCCCAACAGAAATATTCCACCTGGAATTCTGTAAGCACCTTCTCCAGGTCCATCGAAGCACCTCCAACAGCGCCTGTCGAGCTGAGCTGGGCAGATTCCCTCTACACCTAGCAGCTCTGAAGAGGTCACTATCATTTCAGGCTCACCTACAGAGCAGCAATCCAAGCTCCCATCACCACAAAGCTCTGATACATATACGTGGGCCAGATGAACCAGGACCCCGGGCACAGCTCTCCCAAACCCAACTGGACAAAATAACCAATCACAGCAGCCTGACAAGAACCAGAATCAGGAAGATGGTAGACGAGGGCCAGGAGAGGTACATCAGTGACTGGAGGACCGACATCAACACCTCACAGAAACTGACCACGTACCAGAGACTACAGAGAGACTACAGACTGGCCCCGTATCTGGAGAAAATCCCGGACCCCAGAGACCGCAGGACCCTGAGCCGATATAGACTCAGTGCCCACAGTCTAGCCATCGAATCCGGTCGACACAAGCAGAGCTACAAGCCAAGGGAGGACAGACTGTGCCAACACTGTGACCTGGAGGCCCTGGAGGATGAAACCCACTTCCTGCTACACTGCACCAAGTACTCAGCAGTGAGGGACACTCACTTCAGGAGACTCTCCCATCTCTTCCCGGATTTCAGCTCCATGAAGGAGGAAGAGAAAATATATATCCTGCTGGGGGAAGAAGAGAGCGCAGTGGAGATAGCAGCGCGGTATGTGAGCGAATGTCATAGACTTCGAGAAAGAGAACTATGATAAGCCATGGACTCCCATAGCCCCCCATCCCAGATGTGGCCCCCCAATCCCCACCCTGGATATGTCCCATCCACCGTTACCACAGTCCCCACCGTGGATATGCCCCATCATAAGCCATGGACTTCCATAGCCCCCATCCTAGAAGTGCCCCCACAGTCCCCACCCTGGATGTGCCCCATCCATCCTTCCTACAGTCCCCACCCCCCATCCCCACAGCCCCAGCCCCTAATGTACACTTGCTTTGGCAAAACTAATTTGTATTTGGTCCTGCCAATAAAGCTTATTTGATTTGATTTGATTTGATTTGATAGAGAGATAGAGAGATAGATAGATAGAGGGATAGATAGATATAGATAGATAGAGGGATAGATAGATAGATAGATAGAGGGATAGATAGATAGATAGATAGATAGATAGATAGATAGATAGATAGATAGAGGGATAGATAGATAGAGGGATAGATAGATAGATAGATAGATAGATAGATAGATAGAGGGATAGATAAATGATAGATAGAGGGATAGATAAATGATAGATAGATAGATAAATAGATAGATAGATAGATAGATAGATACCGTAGATAGATAGAGGGATAGATAAATGATAGAGGGATAGATAAATGATAGATAGAGGGATAGATAGATAGATAGATAGATAGAGGGATAGACAGATAGATAGAGGGATAGATAGATAGATAGATAGATAGATAGATAGATAGATAGAGAGATAGATAGAGGGATAGATAGAGGGATAGATAAATGATAGATAGATAGATAGATAGGGATAGATAGATAGATAGATAGATAGATAGAGGGATAGATAGATAGATAGATAGATAGATAGAGGGTTAGATAGAGGGATAGATAGATAGATAGATAGATAGATAGATAGAGGGATAGATAAATGATAGATAGAGGGATAGATAGATAGATAGAGGGATAGATAGATAGAGGGATAGATAGATAGATAGAGGGATAGATAGATAGATAGAGGGATAGATAAATGATAGAGGGATAGATAAATGATAGATAGAGGGATAGATAAATGATAGATAGATAGATAAATGATAGATAGATAGATAAATGATAGATAGAGGGATAGATAAATGATAGATAGATAGATAGCCTTTTCAGCTATTTAGCAGAGTTAATATATAATTTACAGCAGAAAAAAATATATGTGGCGTTCCCCCTAATTTTCATAACCAGCACAGGTACAGCAGCAGCTGCGGGCTGCCACCCTCAGCTGTCCCTTGTCTGGTTTGGAAAAATAGAGGGGATCCCACTCTTGTTTTGTTTTTTTTCATTATTTGAACTAATATTTAAAAAAAAAACATTCATAGAGATCCCCCCATTTTACAAAATCAGACAAAGGGCAGCTGACAACTGTGGGCTGATATTTCTAGGGTAAGAAGATCAATGGTTCTTTGGCCCTTCCCAGACAAAAATAGCAGCCAGCAGTCACCCAAGAGGGGGCGCATCTATTAGATGTGCCAAATCTGGCGCTGTTCTTGGCTCTTTCTGTTGCCCTGGTGCGGTGGCAAACGGGGTAATATATGGGGTTGATACTGGCGGTGAATTGCCAACTGGCATCAAGCCCTGGAATTAGTAATGGGTGGGCGTTTATCAAACACCCACATTGCTAATCCAGTAGAAACATAAAAATAATATTTTATTTGAACAAACACCCCCCGACTATACCCTCGTTCATCAATTTATTAACAATTTATTTAAAAAAAAAAAAAAAAAGAAGTCCGCTGTAATCCATAGCGAGGTCCCACAACGTTCCCCAAAAGCGAACCTGAAAGACATAAAAAGAGAAAATGATTAAAGAAATAAGGACAAAAGACACCCTCATTCACCAATTCCAAGACTCACTATCCCAGCCAATGAAGAACAGATCGTTCCTCATTAGCTGGGAGAACAGTTACTGCAGCCTCACACACTGCTGTGTGAGAATCACTGCAGTGAATTGGGACGACCTCATGAGGTCATCCCAGGTCACTGCATTGGGTTACACAGCAGTGTATGAATGGCCATGGGCAGTGACGAGCGGTGACAGCATGAGTTCACGGCAGTATCGCGATGAACTTTGGCAAACTCATGAGTTCAACTAATTTCAATTCCCATGGCTGTTCTCACGCCAAGCATCATGAGCGGGTTCTCACGAGCTTTGGCGCGAGAGTGGTGGGCATTGAACTGAGGTGAACTGATCCTGTCACCACTCGTTCCTGCCCACGGCCGCTCACACACTGCTGCAATGACCTGGGGTGACCTAATGAGGTCATCTCAGTTCACTGCAGTGATTCTCTCACAGCAGTGTGTGAGGTTGCAGTAACTGCTTTCCCTGTTCCTTGGCTGTTTTTGAAAAATGGAGGGGACCCTACGACATTTTCTTTTTTTAAATTATTTGTTTTATGAGAGCCAGAATGAGAAGTCTCCCATAGACTTGTATTGAGTTGTGATCTCCAGCTCCATGAAACACTGAAACTGCTGGAAGGTCACCCTAGGTTATAATGTACTGTCATCTGTTTTTATAAATGTACAGCTAAAGGCGTTGTTCACTACTGTCTGATCAATGGAGGTGCGACACCCGGTACCACCACTAATCAGTTGTTCCTGATGCTGGTGGTGGTGAGAACTAGAGCTGCACAGTGTACTGTATAGTGACCTCGGTTGGGTACTAGATGTCTGCCCCCTATGCAAGTCAATAGGTTGCGAATGTGCAGCACCCGGCTGTGGCCACTACACAGCACAACTCCATAATTCTGCAGTTCTGGCCACCAAGAACAGCTGATTGGCGGGAGTGCAGAGTGTTGGACCGTGGCCGATCAAACAATGATGACCTATCCTAAAGATAAGCCATCAGTGTAAAAGTAGTGGACAACCCCTTTAAATCCTGCATAAGATCCACTGCACAGTCTGATAGAAGTGGGTGTATGGAGCGGACTCCCAGGCAGTGCTCCGCCCGCAACTATATTAACCTTTTTAATGTCGCTTCCATTCTCGGTCAGTGCACCGGGGCGCTGCCAATGCTGCTGTCAGCGATTGACAGCCAAAGAGTTGCTATGGCAGGCAGAGGTCTCCTGAAGACCCCTGTGCTTGCCATGACATAGACCATGATTTTTGCTGTATACAGTAATTCTCTGATATTGCTGTGTATAGTACAAGTGATCAGACTATCGCTGATTCAAGTCCCCTTATACTGAACACAAAGTAAAGTAATAATAATAATAGTTATTGTTATAGCGCCAACATATTCCGCAGCACTTTACAATGCGGTGGGGGCTTGTACAGACAAAAACAAAATATCACATAGTTCAGCAGCTTCAGTAGGAACGAGGGCCCTGCTCAAAAGCTTACAATCTAGGGGGAGATAGGGGGACACAAAAGGAAAAGCGTGCTTGTAGTATCTGGTCGAGCCATTGTTATGATAGTTTACTGATTTCATATAAAGATGAATGAGCCGGTCATTAGACAGTAAAGGCCACGTCTCACTAAGCGACATCGCTGCTGAGTCACGGTTATTGTGACGCAACAGCGATGTTGCTAGCGATGTTGCTGTGTGTGACATCCAGCAACGACCTGGCCCCTACTGTGAGGTCGCCGGTCGTTGCTGAATGTCCTGGACCATTTTTTGGACATTGCTCTCCCGCTGTGAAGCACACATCGCTGTGTTTGACAGCGAGAGAGCAACGATCTGAATGTGCAGGGAGCAGGGAGCTGGCTTCTGCGGACGCTGGTAACCAAGGTACACATCGGGTAACCAAGCAAAGCACTTTGCTTGGTTACCCGATATTTACCTTGGTTACCAGTGTCTGCATTTTCTAGAAGCCGGCTCCCTGCTCCCTGCACACGTAGCCAAGGTACACATCAGGTAACTATAAGCAAAGCACTTTGCTTAGTAACCCGATGTGTACTATGGTTACCAAGCACAGCGTCATTACACGGGTCACTGGTGGCTGATCTCTGATCACTGTGGAGATCTGCCTGATTGACAGCTCACCAGCGACCATGTAGCGACGCTCCAGCGATCCCTGCCAGGTCAGATCGCTGGTGGGATCGCTGGAGCGTCGCTAAGTGTGACGGTACCTTAAGCTTTTAGGTGCACTTAAGTGCTATTGGTTGTGTGGAGGATGTGAGGACAGAATCAAGGTTGTGAATAGCATTTAAATGGTGGGACAGGGGAGAGTTAGGTTAGTGAGTTATATTAATAAGCTTTCTGAAGAGATGTCCTTTTAATGCACGTTTAAAAACATCAGGGCTGGATATTAGTCGCATTCTTTGGGGTAGTGCATTCCAGAAAACTGGTGCAGCACAAGAGAAGTCTTGGAGACGGAGGTGTGAGGTTTGCATTATGGAGGATGTTAGTCTTAGATCATTTGCAGAATGGAGGGCGGGTAGGATGATAGACAGAGATGAGGGATGAGATATAAGGTGGTGCAGAGCTGTGGAGAGCTCTGTGGGTGAGGGATATGAGTTTGTATTGTATTCTGTAGCTGATAGGTAGCCAGTGTAGTGAATGGCACAAGGTGGAGGCATCAGTGAAGCGGCTGGACAGGAATATGACCCTGGCTGCTGCATTCAGGATGGATTGGAGAGGAGAACGTTTGGTCAGAGGCAGACCGATCAGTAGAGAGTTGCAATAGTCCAGATGGGAATGAATAAGGGCGATAGTAAGGGGTTTTTGCAGTTTCAAAGGTGACAAACAGTTGAATTATGGAGATCTTTTTAAGATGCACGTGACATGTGCGAGTGAGTGATTGTATTTAGGGAATGAAGGAAAGTTCTGAGCCAAATATAACCCCAAGACAGTGAGCATGCTGCTTGGGAGTAATGATTAAGTCATCGAAGGTAATTGAGATGTTGGGTGTAGGTTGGATTGTAGAGGGAGGAAACACAAGAAACTCAGTTTTGGAGAGATTCAGTTTCAGATAGAGGGAGGACATGCTTTGAGAGACAGCAGACAGACAATGCCTGGTATTTTGTAACAAATGTAAGAAAAAGTTTTTTTTCGGCTCACCTGTCCCCTACTCCTTGAAATGTTCCAGGATGCTCGCAGTTCTCCGGCTAGTCCACACCAGAGTGGCAGGAGTAAGGAGGAAAAGGATTTGAACTCGGCACTAATTCCATAAGAAAATCTTTGGTCCTTTATTGAAGAAAGTATGCTTTAAAATTTACAGCCAAACACGCACAATACAGGAGTAACTGACAGGGTAAACTTGAGTTACCCTGTCAAGTTTACCCTGTCAGTTACTCCTGTATTGTGCGCCTTTGGCTGTAATTTTAAAGCATACTTTCTTCAATAAAGGACCAAAGATTTTCTTATGGAATTTTGTAACAAAGCAGGGGTGATGTTTGGAGATGATGTATATAATTGGGTGTCATCAGCATAGAGATGATACTGGAAACCAAATCTGCTGATGGATTCTCCAATAAGGGAGGTATATAGAGAGAAGAGGGGAGGGCCCAAGACTGAGCCTAGAGGAACCCCGAAGGTGAAGCGCAGAGGAGAGGAGCGAGAGCCAGCAAAGGAAACAGTGAAGGAGTGGTCAGAGAGTTAGAAGACGTCCTTGAGCCTGATAGAGCGGAGCATAGCGAGAAGGAGCTGGTGATCCACGGTGTCAAAAGCAGCTGAAGGATCTAAGAGAAACAATAGAGAGTAGTGACCATTTGATTTTGCTGTTATCAGATCATTGAAGACTTTGGTGAGAGCCGTTTTGGTGGAGTGTAAAGAGCAGAAACCAGATTGGGAGGGATCAAGGAGCAAATTTTCAGAGAGATAGCAGATTAGCCGAGAGTGGACCAAGCGTTCCAGCAGCTTAGAGATAAAGGTAAGATTGGAGACCGGTCTGTAGTTAGCAGCACAGTTCTGGTCGAGGGAAGATTTTTTTAACTGAGGGGTTATTATAGCATGTTTAAATGATGAAGGAAAGATACCTGATGAAAGAGAGAAGTTAAACATTTTAGTTAGATAGGTAGTGACAGCAGAGGAGAGAGCCCAGCTGAAGGAGCTGTGAGGAAATAGGGTCACTTCGAGTGAAAAGGGTTGTATAGGTTTGTCGAGTAGAATAGGGTTGTCGAGCGGAAGAAGCGAGGAACCGGGTCACTTCTTCTGTGACAGGCTAGGTGCGGGAGGGGAGGGGAGGGGACAGAGCTGGTGTCAGCACCCGGCACACCTGGGCAAATGCCGGGGCCCTGGGCCACCGGGGGAGCGCACTCGCAGTGGCAGGAGTGGTGTACCGATAATTGCGATAGGCCACACCACCGCTAGTCAGGGGGGCCCGCTGTCCGCGCTGTCACTGGCCTCTCCCCTGCTGAGGATCGCACTTTCAATTGTATCAGCATTGCAGTTGCCGATACAATTGAAAGCAATAATGAGATTGAGTGGCACGCTCCCTTTCTCATCATTCTCCCGCTGTGTCTGTCTGCGCTCTGACAGCTCAGCAGCGGAGCGCAATGATGTCAACACTGCGCAACTGCAGTGAGTGCCGAGAGGTCAGAGCAACAGAGCAGTGGACACGCTGAGGAGACCGGAGCAGCAGGAGAACGAGGAAAAGTGAGTATGAGTATGTATTCAATCACGATGGCCAGATGACTATGGGGGTGTATTAAATGATATGGGGGTGCTGTATACTACATGAAGGTGCCTAATGCTATCTGGGTCTCCTTTGTGCAATATGCGGGCTGTATTCTACATGAGGGTGCCTAATATTATCTGGGTCTGCATTGTGCTATATAGGGGCTGTATACTACATGAAGGTGCCTAATGCTATCCGGGTATGCATTGTGCTATATGCGGGCTGTATACTACATGAGGGTGCCTAATGTTATCTGGGTCTGCATTGTGCTATATGGGGACTGTATACTTCATGAGGGTGCCTAATGCTATCTGAGTCTGCATTGTGCTATATGGGGGATGTATACTACATGAAGGTGCCTAATGCTATCTGGGTCTGCATTGTGCTATATGGGGCTGTATACTACATGAAAGTGCCTAATGATGTCTGGGTATACATTGGGCTATATGGGGGCTGTATACTACATGAGGGTGCCTAATGCTATCTGGGTCTTCATTGTGCTATATGGGGACTGTATACTACATGATGGCGGATAATGCTATATGGGGCTGTATTGTGCTGTATGGGGGCTGTATACTACATGAGGGTGCATAATGCTGTATGGAGCTGCATTGTACGATATGGGGCTGCATACTGCTATATGGGGGCTGTATACTACATGAGGGTGCATAATACTATATGGGGCTGCATTGTGCTGGGGGCTGCGTTGTGCTATTTGGGCCTGCATAATGCTATATGGGTTGCATAATGTTATATGAGGGCTGCATAATGCTATTTCAGGGCTGCATAATGCTATATGGGGGCTGCATAGTGCAATATGAGGGCAGCATAGTGCAATATGGGGGCTGCATATTGCTATATGGCGGCTGCACAATACTATATGGAGGACTATGGGGGCTTCATAACACTATATGGAGTAATATGGGGGCTTCATAACCCTATATGGAGGAATATGGGGTCTGCATACTACTATACCACCAGAGTTGTATGTCACCTCCACCCCAATGCTGTATACCCCCCAGATCTGTATGTACCTCCACCTCGGTGCTGTATATCCCCTCAGAGCTGTATGTCCCCCCTCCCCAGAGCTTTATGTTCCCCAACCCCAGTGCTGTATACCCCCTGTGATGGTGGAATATGGAGGGTTGTATATAATTTTGTGTAGGTTTGTATTTTAGGCATGTTGCTCTGTCCATTCTGTGTATTTCTTGTGTGCACATTGTCCTGTTTGCAGTTTAATCACCCCCTGCCTGGTATTTGTCCCTAAGTTGGGGGAGGGGGGCCTGGGATCCACCTAAACTCTCTGCTTACCTGGGGAATTATTCATTCTGGCTGAGAAAGACAAGAGAGAAGGAGTAAGATTGATCCTCTGTGGGAGAAGCTGAGGCTCCCCAGAGAGACCTGGATATTTATCGCTTAATGGACTGTATCTGTGACGCCCTGGCAAAACCAGGTAGTCACAGATAGGCCCCTGCACAACACCTTTCCTCACTTAGGAAACACACAGCCAACCTGAAACCCTAGTCACCCCCCTTTAGGGAAAGATAGACACACCAGTGGGCGGAACCAGGCGGTTGGACATGCCCACCCAGGGGTCTAGACAGCCCGGGGTGGGAAAACAAGCAGATCAGTTTGTAGTTCAGTTTGGAGAGGAGTGTGGGCTGGAGCTAAGTGTAGCTCCAGAAGGAAGGTTCAAGTTGAACGGTACCAGGGTAGGAGCCCTGGTGCCACTGTCTTGGAGGCAGACGGTGGTCTCCGTCACCAGGAGACGGGAAGACGGCTCGGCAGAACCGAGGTGGACCGGGACAGGGTTGTAGCCCGCCGGTACTGACACGGGGAACCAATCCGGAAATCGTAGCACAAAGGGGGGGGTACTCGGACCCTGAAGCCAGAACCGGAAACAAGCGGACTGGGACACCGGGCCCCGGGGCAACCATCCCTACCCACGGAGGGATTAACAACTAGCTGCCACAACATGTCCCCCGGGTGCCCCACAGCAGCAGCGGTGGTGTCCCGCCTCACCACACACCGTGCGTGGCGTCACAAACTTAATACGGCCTAGCCCGTACATCTACGTCCCCCTTTTTATTCAGCATGTCCGCAAGACCCCCGGGTCCAGAGATCCCCGAGCCACCACCTCAGAAGGCCCGGATCTGAGCAGCGCCGGCTGCTGGCACGGGGGCGGCACACCCCGAAACTTTGCGTCACGAACAGGATACTTACCCATCCATTTACCTTGTGGACGTGCGCCTTGTAATGGACAGTCAGCGGTGATCCGTTGCAAAATTTTTTTTAGAAGTCACCATCTTTGCCGCCATTTTCGGGCACGAAAACTACAGCCCAGCGTTTTCTTCTCCGAGGAAAAGGGCGCAAAAGCCGAAGCCCCGCCCCCTGGGAACACGGCCGGAAGGTGAACCCCAAGGTCGTGAAAAGTAACTAGCAGGACGCAGAAAGAAGTGCTGGCAAAAGACCAAGGGGGCGGGTGAAGATTCTGCGACATGTGACCGAGCAGATAAAGGGCAGGGACTCCAGGACCCTGCCACCCTTCTTGTTCCTGGATACCACCAACCGTGCAGCATTGCCGACCCGTCTGGCAAGCCCGTAGTGAAGGAGCCCGTGCCCGGAACAGCCGACTGGGTAGAAGCCCAGGCGGAGCGTATGTGCTGCTGGATCCAAGCAGAGGGGAGCTTTCTGCTCAAAAGATGGACGGCCGAGATGGCGAAGTTGGCCGCAGCCATTGGGGCCCGTGAAGTGGAGGCAACCTCGGAGGAGCGGGTAAGCGACCCACGCCCCTATGTCCCCCAGGGACCGGCCGACCAGGCTGAGAGGCCCGATCTGCCCCTGCCCGCCATGCTGCCTCCCTCGCCGCCCATACCTGTTGCTGACAAACCGCTCGGTGCGCTGCCACCAACACCGGCAGTGGTATCTGTTCCGTCGGCCCGTGAGGACCCGCCAGCGGAAGCCGCCAGCAGCGAGCCCGGCACCACCCCGGCACCCATACCAGCTCCATGCCAGACCAACGCCCGGAAGGTGCCTCGTCCGGTCCTGAACCCGACATCGATCCCGTGTCCGGAGGAGCAGTCGTACCCGCACCGTCGGCAGCTGACGATGGAGTCTTTTGGACAGTGCCGCCCCCGTGAGCGAAGGTGGCATTGGGGACTTCTGCTGTCTGGTGGTGGTCAGGGGAAAAGCTGCGAGAGGAGGCTGTCCCGGCAGCGGAGTTTAAATGTTACAATTGACCAACCTTCTCACGATGCCTCTGTCTCTGGAGAGGCTGGTTGGAGGATGGGCCTGCAGTAGAGTCGGCCGAGGCCCTGTCACCAGCAAAACCGGTGACTACCCTCCGGGTCAGGGGTCCCCTGGACATGGGGCCCTTGAAAAAGACTGCCAGGTAAGGAACTTTTTACCCGGCCCGTTTGGGCAACACCCAGACCTGTCCTGGACTTGGGCAAGGGGTGCGCACTATTGCTTAGCGGTGGCACCAGGGGGCAGGTTGGTTTGGGTGGAGGTAAGGTGAGAAGGTCCCGGTCCAGTTTTATATGTGCAACGTTTAAGAAAAGTGCCTCCCGTAAGGGAAGAAAACAAAATATGCTTAATGTGAATATGTTATTATACTTGTAATCTGTTTTACACTTTTCATCTTTTTCAGTTCAGTTCAATAAATGTTGGTGGTTGGACAGCCCGCGGACGGTCTGTATTAAACCAAGGGGGAATGTGACGCCCTGGCAAAACCAGGTAGTCACAGATAGGCCCCTGCACAACACCTTTCCCCACTTAGGAAGCACACAGTCGACCTGAAACCCTACTCACCCCACCTTAGGGTAAGATAGACACCAGTGGGCGGGACCAGGCGGTTGGACACGCCCGCCCATGGGTCTAGACAGCCCGGGGCGGGAAAACAAGCAGATCAGTTTGTAGTTCAGTTTGGAGAGGAGTGTGGGCTGGAGCTAAGTGTAGCTCCAGCAGGAAGGTTCAAGTTGAACGGTACCAGGGTAGGAGCCCTGGTGCCACTGGCTAGGAGGCAGACGGTGGTCTCCGTCAGCACGAGACGGGAAGACGGCTCGGGAGAACCGAGGTGGACGGGACAGGGTTGTAGCCCGCCAGTACCGACACGGGGAACCGACCCGGAAACCGTAGCACAAAGGGGGGTACTCGGACCCTGAAGCCAGAACCGGAAACAAGCGGACTGGTTAATTCACTGATTGAGGCCAGGACTAGAGGTCCTGTCCCACCCAAAGTCCCTCATAGAAGACAACAGCCCACCGATAGATATGTTTAGCTTAGAAAAAAGACGTCTCAGAGGAGATCTCATTTATATGTATAAATACATGTGTGGTCAATATAAAGGACTGGCACATGACTTATTTCTTCCAAAGACAGCACTAAGGACCAGGGGGCACTCACTGCGATTGGAAGAAAAGTGATTCCGACAGCTAAATAGGAAAGGGTTCTTTACAGTTAGAGCAGTCAGACTGTGGAACGCCGACCACAAGAGGTAGTAATGGCAGATACTATAACAGCTTTTAAAAAAGAGCTGGATGATTTCCTCAGTACACAAAACATTGTTGGTTATAAATGACTTAGTGACTAAATGTAGAACTGGTGGAGGAAGGTTGAACTAGATGGACCTAGGTCTTTTTTCAACCTAAGTAACTATGTAACTATGTAACTATGATAGGGATAGGAGGTCACCACCAGTGCCCATAGATCCCACGGGCCAGCGTCTGCGGGCACGGCTCCTTAGGCCACATCCAGCCGGGAGCGGACTCCTGAGTTTCAGACTAGGAAGTCCACCTTACACAAAACAGTGCAGAGGAAAAGGATAGAGACCACCAACCGGGTGGGGGACCCGAATGCAACCGGCCGCGGCATCGGCCACCAGCACCTTGGTTTACCAGAGACTTGTGTGGTTTATTGACTGTGAGCAATTAAACAACCCCCCTTGCCGTCGCTATACCCTGCACTGGGACACCGGGCCCCGGGGCAACCATCCCTACCCACGGAGGGGTTAACAACTAGCTGCCACAACACTTCCCCCGGGTGCCCCACAACAGCAGTGGTGGTGTCCCGCCTCACCACACACCGTGGGTGGCGTCACGAACTTAATACGGCCTAGCCCATACATCTATGTCCCCCTTTTAATTCGGCGTGTCCGCGAGACCCCCGGGTCCGGAGACCCTCGAGCCACCACCCCAGAAGGCCCGGATCCGAGCAGCGCCGGCTGCTGGCACAGGGGCGGCACATATCCATGTTCCTGTACTATTTTACCCTCTGTGTGGTGGATTATTTTATGGATCTTCTGATTTGCTTGGAATAAAGGATCTTTGGCTTGTCTACTCATCTCTTGCTCTGTTGAATGTGTGATATCAGAGAAGGACCCCGTGACAATTGGTGGCAGCGGTGGGATCAACAGAGTGCAGCCCAATGGAGATCCACCCACAGAGTAAGTACAGAAACTGGACCGCATCCAGTCTACAGGAGAGAGCCAGAGATCTGGGCCTGAGCTACCAGGGACTGAGTAAAGAAGCCTTAATTGACCTACTGGTGGATTCGAGCCTGACCACCTCCTCCCAGATGTCTAGTGGACATACGCTGGAGACTGTGATCCCTGCCTCAAAAAGCCAGTGGGTGGTGTGGTTCGAAGAAAAGAGATGGCAGCTGTGGGCCCAGGTGTATCTCAGGACTATAAGGAGGAGGCTGCTCACTGAGCACAGTGGAGACAAGAAGCAATGGAGTCAGACAAAGGGAGTAATGTGAGTTGGAGTGTAAACCCAGTGATCCGGGAGCCTGTACGGATCACCCGGATGGACTTCAAGCCATTTGATGAGGCTTACGGAGATGTGCAAGAGTTCTTCAAGGACTTTGAACAGCAGTGCGCTGTGATGGAGGTGCCCCACTCTGGCTTGATGCATTTGTTACGCGCCGCTTACATCAGCGGTATTTTGCTACAGGGATGGATCCGGTACAAATGCGTTTCAGCTCAAATCCCCTCCAATGGAGTCGCGGCGGGATGCGGTCACATGCGGAAGCCTGGCAGAGGCTTATCGCACCATTAACTCACAGCGGAACGGGGATTATAACATTGTAAAGTGGACTATCCTGGAATACCATGCTATCACACCAGACTCACATAGGGCAGAGTTCCGAAAGCTCCCATGCACCACGGGAGGATCGTTTAGGATGTATGCCCATACGATCGATGTTCCAGGCATGTTGGAGATGGCTGGAAGCAGAAAATGCCTTCACTTTGGAAGATGTTATACAGGTATTTCTTATAGAACAATTCCTTTATAAGTGTCCCTCAGAAATACGGGAATGGGTCAGAAAGTGCAAGCCTTACACCTTGGATAGAGCTGCAGCCCTGGCTGATGAGGCCCTTACTATCTGACCGCAATGGAGGAGGCTTCTGGACAATAAGCCACAGCTTGCTCCTGCGCCCCGATTTCCTCCGGTTATATCTGCCCCTTCAAACAGCCGCAGGCCAATGACAGCCACAGTTCACAATCCTGGGCCCCAACATTTCAGACAACGCCATGGGGGAATCACAGAGAGGAGATGTTATGGGTGCAGGCAACCTGGGCACCTGCAATCCAGTTATTCTGCAAGGACTCGGAGGGAGCCCCATGCACCTCCACCTCATCCGGTGCCTTTTTGCATTTTGTGCACTCCATCCCGCCTGACGAAGAGGTACTACCAACTCCACTGGAGTGTACCACTGACCCCTGCACCATAGATGCCCCTTTTGTAGTGTATGGCCTCCGGCCTTTGTCCCCAGGTTCTCCCAATGCCTTTTCTAGAATGCAAATGGAAAGCAGTACAATGCAGAAGAGATGCTATGGGTGTGGGCAACCTGGACACCTGCAATCGGGTTATCCTGCAAGGACTCGGAGGGAGCCCCATGCACCTCCACCTCATCCGGTGCATCTTGTGCACTCCATTCTGCCTGAGGAAAAGCCACCACCACCTCCACTGAAATGTACTTCTGACCCCTGCACCATAGATGCCCCTTTGGGATTGTACGGCCTCTGGTTTTTGTCCCCAAGCAACCCAGGGCAATGACAACGCCACCTGCAGGATGTCTTAATCGATGGATACAAATTGTCGGGATTTAGAGATACAGGGGCCTTCCTGAATGTCGCTGACCCTTGTGTAGTTCGACCCGAGGCAATTCACCAGGGCCCTGGAATCTCCATTGTCTTGACGGGAGGGACTCGCAAATATATACCGCTGTTATGGACAAGATTATGAACTATTAAGAGTTATATGAAGATATCCAAAAAACAGGATTTAAGATAAGTGCTTGAACTGTGAACCACACCTATATCGGCATTCAGACATAAGACCAGGGCCGTATTTGCCACTAGGCACCCGTGGTCCCGTGCCTAGGGCGGCACGTTGCGGGGGGCGGCACTTTCTGGCAGCAAAAAAAAAAAAATATATATATATATTTTTTTTTTTTTTACATATCCCCGCCCCCCGTCCCTCCCTCCGTTACACTTGGCTGTGTTCCGGGGGGGGGGGGGTTGGGAGGGAGGAGAGGCGCACTTCTGCTGTCTATTTAAATACATGGCGGGGCGCAGGCATAGTGAGCTGACTAACCCCGGAAGTTCCATGGCCTGCACTTCCGGGGTCAGAGGCGCGCGGGCGCGACAATCAGCTCACTGCCCCGTGCTGCAGCGTCCAATGCTGCAGATGACACACGCCGCGGAGGAGGACGCGTCTGCAGCTGGAGCAAGCCAGAAGAGGAGCCAGCCAGAGCAGGGCGGCGGGCACCGGAGCAGGTAAGGCAGAGCCTAGAATGTATGGGCACCTTACAGGTTAGTTGATGATCGTTGCGAATTGCTATGCCTCTTTTTGTCCACTGTAATCATGCAAGGGGAGGCTGGGGGAGGCTGGGAAGAGAGGGAGGCTGGGAAGAGAGAGAGGCTGGGGGGAGGCTGGGAAGAGAGAGAGGCTGGGGGGACGCTGGGAAGAGAGAGAGAGGCTGAGGCTGGGAAGAGAGAGATGCTGGGAAGAGAGAGGCTGAGGGGAGGCTGGGAAAAGAGAGAGAGGCTGAGGCTGGGAAGAGAGAGAGACTGAGACTGGGGGGAGGCTGGGAAGAGAGGCTGAGGCTGGGGGGAGGCTGGGAAGAGAGAGAGGCTGAGGCTGGGGGGAGTCTGGGAAGAGAGAGAGAGGCTGAGGCTGGGAAGAGAGAGAGGCTTAGGCTGGGGGGAGGCTGGGAAGAGAGAGAGAGGCTGAGGCTGGGAAGAGAGAGAGGCTTAGGCTGGGGGGAGGCTGGGAAGAGAGAGAGGCTGAGGCTGGGAAGAGAGAGAGGCTTAGGCTGGGGGGAGGCTGGGGAGAGAGAGGCTGAGGCTAGGAAGAGAGAGAGACTGAGACTGGGGGGAGGCTGGGAAGAGAGAGGCTGAGGCTGGGGGGAGTCTGTGAAGAGAGAGAGAGGCTGAGGCTGGGAAGAGAGAGAAGCTTAGGCTGGGAAGAGAGAGAGAGGCTGAGGCTGGGAAGAGAGAGATGCTTAGGCTGGGGGGAGGCTGGGAAGAGAGAGAGGCTGAGGCTGGGATGAGAGAGAGGCTTATGCTGGGGGAGGCTGGGAAGAGAGAGAGACTGAGGCTGGGAAGAGAGGCTGAGGCTGGGGGAAGAGAGGCTGAGGCTGGGGGGGAGGCTGGGGGGAGAGAGAGGCTAAGGCTGGGGGGGAGGCTGGGGGGAGAGAGAGGCTGGGGGGAGAGAGAGGCTGAGGCTGGGGGGAGAGAGAGGCTGAAGCTGGGGGGGAGGCTGGGAGAAGAGAGGCTGATTCTGGGGGAGGCTGGGAGGGGGAGGCGGATGCTGAGGGAGGCTGATGCTGAGGGAGGCTGATGCTGGGGGAGGCTGGGAGGGGGAGGGTGAGGCTTGGAGGAGGGAAGCTGATGCTGAGGGAGACTTGGAGGAGGGAGGCTGAGGGAGGAGGGAGGCTGAGGCTGGGGGAGGCTGGGAGGAGGGAGGCTGAGGCTGGGGGAGGCTGATGCTGGGGGAGGCTGGGAGGAGAGAGGCTGATGCTGGGGGAGGCTGGGAGGGGGAAGGTGAGGCTTGGAGGAGGGAGGCTGATGCTGAGGGAGGCTGGGAGGAGGGAGGCTGATGCTGGGGGAAGCTGGGAGGGTGAAGCTTGGAGGAGGGAAGCTGATGCTGAGGGAGGCTTGGAGGAGGGAGGCTGATGCTGAGAGAGGAGGGAGGCTGATGCTGGGGGAGGCTGGGAGGAGGAAGGCTGATGCTGGGGGAGGCTGGGAGGAGGGAGGCAGATGCTGGGGGAGGTTGGGAGGAGGGAGGCTGATGCTTGGGGAGGTTGGGAGGAGGGAGGCTGAGGCTGGGAGGAGGGAGGCTGAGGCTGGGGGAGGCTGGGAGGAGGGAGGCTGAGGCTGGGAGGAGGGAGGCTGAGGCTGGGGGAGGCTGGGAGGAGGGAGGCTGAGGCTGGGGGAGGCTGGGAGGAGGGAGGCTGAGGCTGGGGGAGGCTGGGAGGAGGGAGGCTGAGGCTGGGGGAGGCTGGGAGGAGGGAGGCTGAGGCTGGGGGAGGCTGGGAGGAGGGAGGCTGAGGCTGGAGGAGGCTGGGAGGAGGGAGGCTGAGACTGGGGGAGGCTGGGAGGAGGGAGGCTGAGGCTGGGAGGAGAGAGGCTTATGCTGGGGGAGGCTGGGAGGGGGAAGGTGGGACTTGGAGAAGAGAGGCTGATGCTGAGGGAGGCTGGGAGGAGAGAGGCTAATGCTGGGGGAGGTGGGAGGCTGATGCTGGGAGGCGGGAGGCTGATGCTGGGGGAGGCTGGGAGGCTGATGCTGGGGGAGGCTGGGAGGAGGGTGGTTGATGCTGGGGGAGGCTGGGAGGAGGGTGGCTGATGCTGGGGGAGGCTGGGAGGAGGGTGGCTGATGCTGGGGTAGGCTGGGAGGAGGGTGGCTGATGCTGGGGGAGGCTGGGAAGAGGGTGGCTGATGCTGGGGGAGGCTGGGAAGAGGGTGGCTGATGCTGGGGGAGGCTGGGAAGAGGGTGGCTGATGCTGGGGGAGGCTGGGAAGAGGGTGGCTGATGCTGGGGGAGGCTGGGAAGAGGGTGGCTGATGCTGGGGGAGGCTGGGAAGAGGAAGGCTGATGCTGGGGGAGGCTGGGAAGAGGGTGGCTGATGCTGGGGGAGGCTGGGAAGAGGGAGGCTGGGAAGAGGGTGGCTGATGCTGGGGGAGGCTGGGAAGAGGGTGGCTGATGCTGGGGGAGGCTGGGAAGAGGGAGGCTGATGCTGGGGGAGGCTGGGAGGAGGGAGGCTGATACTGGGGGAAGCTGGGAGCAGGGAGGCTGATGCTGGGAGGAGAGAGGCTGATGCTGGGGGAGGCTGGGAGGGGGAGGCTTGGAGGGAGGCTGATGCTCAGGGAGGCTGGGAGGCTGATGCTGGGGGAGGCTTGGAGGAGGGGGGCTGGGAGGAGGGAGGCTGATGCTGGGGGAGTCTGGGAGGAGGGAGGCTGATGCTGGGGGAGGCTGGGAGGAGGAAGGCTGATGCTGGGGGAAGCTGGGAGCAGGGAGGCTGATGCTGGGGGAGGCTGGGAGGAGAGAGGCTGATGCTGGAGGAGGCTCATGCTGGGGGAGGCTGGGAGGAGAGAGGCTGATGCTGGAGGAGGCTCATGCTGGGGGAGGCTGGGAGGAGAGAGGCTGATGCTGGGGTAAGCTGGAAGCAGGGAGGCTGATGCTGGGGGGAGAGAGGCTGATGCTGGGGGAGGCTGGGGGGAGAGAGGCTGATGCTGGGGGAGAGGCTGCTGCTGGAGGCGGGGGGAGAGAGGCTGCTGCTGGGGGAATGGGAGAGAGGGGCCAATGCTAGAGACAGAGAACAAGGGTTGAGGGATAGAGCAATGACAATATCGATGGGGGGGAGTGTAAGGACTCAGAATAAGAGGGGGGCAGCATTGGGAGCTCAT
This sequence comes from Anomaloglossus baeobatrachus, assembly GCF_048569485.1. Classification (NCBI taxonomy): domain Eukaryota; kingdom Metazoa; phylum Chordata; class Amphibia; order Anura; family Aromobatidae; genus Anomaloglossus; species Anomaloglossus baeobatrachus. The sequence goes on along the minus strand of NC_134363.1, from coordinate 157,188,764 downwards.
TATGGAGAAGAGGCAGCATGTGTGGGCTCAGTATGGAGTGGAACAATGTAGGGGGAGTCAATATCAAGAGTGGGGTAGTGTGTGTGTGTGTGTGTGTGTGTGTCTCAGCATAAGCACTAGTGTGGTGGTCTTAGTATGATGAATGGGGCAGCATGGAGGTGTCATTATGGAAAAGAGGAAGGCAGCATTAGGAGCTCATGGAGAGGGGCAGCATGCATGGGACACTGTGAGGAGGGGGCAGCATGCATGGGACACTGTGAGGAGGGGGCAGCATGCATGGGACACTGAGGAGGGGCCAGCATGCATGGGACACTGTGAGGAGGGGGCAGCATGCATGGGACACTGTGAGGAGGGGGCAGCATGCATGGGACATTGTGAGGAGGGGGCAGCATGCATGGGACACTGTCAGGAGGGGGCAGCATGCATGGGACATTGTGAGGAGGGGGCAGCATGCATGGGACACTGTGAGGAGGGGGCAGCATGCATGGGACATTGTGAGGAGGGGGCAGCATGCATGGGACATTGTGAGGAGGGGGCAGCATGCATGGGACATTGTGAGGAGGGGGCAGCATGCATGGGACACTGTGAGGAGGGGGCAGCATGCATGGGACATTGTGAGGAGGGGGCAGCATGCATGGGACATTGTGAGGAGTGGGCAGCATGCATGGGACACTGAGGAGGGGGCAGCATGCATGGGACACTGTGAGGAGGGGGCAGCATGCATGGGACACTGTGAGGAGGGAGCAGCATGCATGGGACATTGTGAGGAGGGGGCAGCATGCATGGGACATTGTGAGGAGTGGGCAGCATGCATGGGACACTGTGAGGAGGGGGCAGCATGCATGGGACATTGTGAGGAAGGAGCAGCATGCATGGGACACTGTGAGGAGGGGGCAGCATGCATGGGACACTGTGAGGAGTGGGCAGCATGCATGGGACACTGTGAGGAGTGGGCAGCATGCATGGGACACTGAGGCGGGGGCAGCATGCATGGGACACTGTGAGGAGGGGGCAGCATGCATGGGACACTGTGAGGAGGGGGCAGCATGCATGGGACACTGTGAGGAGGGGGCAGCATGCATGGGACACTGAGGAGGGGCCAGCATGCATGGGACACTGTGAGGAGGGGGCAGCATGCATGGGACACTGTGAGGAGGGGGCAGCATGCATGGGACATTGTGAGGAGGGGGCAGCATGCATGGGACACTGTCAGGAGGGGGCAGCATGCATGGGACATTGTGAGGAGGGGGCAGCATGCATGGGACACTGTGAGGAGGGGGAAGCATGCATGGGACATTGTGAGGAGGGGGCAGCATGCATGGGACATTGTGAGGAGGGGGCAGCATGCATGGGACATTGTGAGGAGGGGGCAGCATGCATGGGACACTGTGAGGAGGGGGCAGCATGCATGGGACATTGTGAGGAGGGGGCAGCATGCATGGGACATTGTGAGGAGTGGGCAGCATGCATGGGACACTGAGGAGGGGGCAGCATGCATGGGACACTGTGAGGAGGGGGCAGCATGCATGGGACACTGTGAGGAGGGAGCAGCATGCATGGGACATTGTGAGGAGGGGGCAGCATGCATGGGACATTGTGAGGAGTGGGCAGCATGCATGGGACACTGAGGCGGGGGCAGCATGCATGGGACACTGTGAGGAGGGGGCAGCATGCATGGGACACTGTGAGGAGGGGGCAGCATGCATGGGACACTGTGAGGAGGGGGCAGCATGATGTGACGACAATGTGCAGATCATATTTCATAATTGAGGAAGGTGTGGTGGGTATACTTTATAAGGAGGGCAGTGTGTAGTTTATTAGGGGCAGTGTGACAGTCACAGTATATAAGTGGGGACGGTGTGGTGGGAATATTTTATACCCATGCTATGTTTTGATGTGCCTGTGGTGATCCCTATTGGGGGGGGGGTTAGTGCCCTTCGTTTCTCATTGATACTTTTTAAAGTGTTTTACAGAGTAGATCTGCCTTAAACAGATGTCGTGTGCGAAAACTCAGTTTTACGTTGTCAATAAGGGGCGCAACCACTTAAAGTGCCTAGGGCAGCACGAAGGCAAAATACAGCCCTGCATAAGACTCATCAGTCTGGACTTTCATGTGACAAGTGAATCATGCTGACGTAGCTTAATATAAATGAGGAAATGCATTGTACATTACAGTATATTGTATATCACAGAATAAGCTCTATGATAGTTTATCCAATAGGAGACGTGTTACGTATTCTTGGCCCCTAGCCAATAATTCCTTTTAAATGTTTGTCCACTTCCGTGATTAAACCAGTCATATATTTTCTATGCAGATCCGTGTCATTTCTCGGGGCTGTATGGAAGAATAGTATGCATGCTACTAACAAATGACTCATGATTTGGATGCAGACGGGGTTAAGGTAGATACAGAATTAGATTGCATCACTGTAAATTTATGGCATGCCTTAACACCGCAAGCTTCTGTGCATTCGGATTATGGTTATGGGGAAAAACTGTGCTGAATTGGAGTTACGGGAGGACTGCCTGCCGATATCCTCCTGGGAAATGACATTGTAATATATAGTTGAAAAATAGAAAACGGGTTTAATGCCGCGCTAAAAACACACAGATGCTGTATATTAAAAATATCTCTTTTATTTCACAGTTCTACGCGTTTCTGGGACATCTCCGTCCCCTTCTTCAGGAAAAAGAAATTATTTCTTATTCCTCAAGAAGGGGACGGAGATGTCCCAGAAACGCGTAGAACTGTGAAATAAAAGAGAAATTTTTAATATACAGCATCTGTGGTTTTTAGCGCGGCATTAAACCCGTATTCTATTTTTCAACTATATATTATATGGCTTTTACGGGGCCGCTGCTGAACCACCAGGACACTCACAAGCGATCATAAGGGGTTGTGACTGGCACAACCTAACCAGGTGAGAGTAACATTCATTATTTCCTTCTACCCTCATACCGGGTAAGACCCTATTGCGCTTTCTTTCCCTTCTATAGTATTTTAAAGTCTTGGGAAATGACATTGGGGAGTTAAAGTGCCAATTTGTGGGTGCAGGAAACACAGTTTGAGTGAAGGAGAACACAAAGTGAAGCTTGTCTTTACAACCCTATTGCCATACAAGATACTATCCACAGCTGAGCAACATGGATTTAAGTGAGGTGGCCAGAGGTCTGTGTAGACCTCATGGCATACTCACTTATTAAGAAGGAGGGAGAGGTTGTGATGGTGGAATATGGGGGGTTGTGTATAATTTTGTGTAGGTTGCTATTTTAGGCATGGTGCTCTGTCCATTCTGTGTATTCCTTGTGTGTACATTGTCCTGTTTACAGTTTAATCACCCCCTGCCTGTTTTTTGTCTCTAAGTCTGGGGGAGGGGAGCCTGGGAACCACCTAAACTCTCTGCTTACCTGGGGGATTATTCATTCTGGCTGAGAAAGACAAGAGAGAAGGAGAGAATGAGCAAGATTGATCCTCTGTGGAAGAAGCTGAGGCTGCCCAGAGAGACCTGGACATTTATCGCTTACTGGACTGTATCCGTGTTAATGGACTATTTTACCCTCTGTGTGGTGGAATATTTTATGGATCTTCTGATTTGCTTGGAATTAAGGATCTTTGGATTGTTCACTCATCTCTCACTCTGTTGATTGTGGGATATCAGAGAAGAACCCCATGAAACCCCCCCCAGAGCTGTATGTCCTCCCCTCCAGTGCTCTATACCCCCAGAGCTGCATGTCACCGCCCTAGTGCTGTTTGCCCCCCCCACCCAAGTGCTGTATACCCCCGAGCTGCATGCCCGCTCCCCAGAGTTGTATGGTACCCCCTTCGCAGAGCCTCTGTCCACCCTCTAGAGTTGTATGCCCCCCTATTGCTATCTACCCCTTTCCTCAGTAATATGTATGTCCCCCAGTAATGTGAATGTCCCCAGCCTCTCTTGTGATGTATATACAGCAGTGTCAGTGTGCTATATGTGCGGTCATGTCTGTTAGTGATGGCCGCCAATCAGCGTGGCACAGACACATGCCCAGGAGGAGCTGGATGGACACAAGCGGGGGAGGTGAGCAAGTCTGTTGCCGGCTTCCCAATATTAGAAATATCTCTAATGTGTGTGTGTGTCATTGTATATGACTGTGTCTAGATTTATGTCTATTTATGTGTTTTCGTGAATTTCTCTTTAAATATGTATATGTATGCTTGCTTATCTGTGCATGTCTGTGTGTGGATGGGGCCCACTGAGAATCTTTCGCCCAGAGCCCACAAACACCTAAAGCCGGCCCTGGCACTTTTTGAAAAGTGTCCTGACGGATGTGGTTGATCTTTTGTAAGAAGAAAGTGGACAGATCATCAGAGCTTAGGTTGGTGACCGGGGTCTGTGCTTTAGGGCTCAGGAGGGAGTGGAAGGTTTCAAAGAGTAATTTAGGATTGTTGACTAGTGCAGTGATGAGGGTGGTAAAGAAAACTTTTAGCTGGATGGAGAGCAGAGTTATAGGTTTTGAGCATGAACTTATAGTGCATGAAATCTTCTACTGAAAGTGATTTTCTCCACAGACGCTCTGCACACCTTGAACAGCGCTAGAGGACACGTGTGCCAGGGCTGCCGCTGCCTGCGTGTTTTTTTTCTGCATGTAGATGGTGCAGCTTCATCCAGGGCTCTCTGCAATGTCTTATTATAATGTGATACTGCAGAGTCTGCACAAGAGAGGGAGGAGATGGGAGCCAAGGATGACTGCAAATTGTTCATAAGCAGCCAGGTATTGATGGCGCTTAGATTTCTGTATGGGTGATAAATAGGGGAATCCTGGGTGTGGGGACAATTTTTGACAGAAAAGGAGAGAAGGTTGTGGTCAGAGAGTGGGAGAGGGGAAATAGTAAAGTCATAAAGAGTACAGAGGCAGGAGAAGACCAGGTCCAGCGTATTCCCATCCTCGTGCGTAGAAGACTTAAGGGTGCTTTACACGCTGCGACATCGCTAGCGATCTCGTTAGCGATGTAACACACCAAATCGCACATACGATTTGCCGAGATCGCACATGTGACAGGCGCTATAAAAATGACCTATGTGTGATCTCTGCAAATCTTATCTGCGATCTGGTGTGTCACATCGCTAACGAGATCGCTAGCGATGTCGCAGCGTGTAAAGCACCCTTTAGTGAGCTGAATGAGGCCGAATGACGAGGTTAGAGAAAGAAAATGGGTGGCAGATGGGGAGAGGGGGTCATCAATAGGGATGTTAAAGTCCCCCATGATGAGAGTGGGAATGTCACAGGATAAAAAGTGTGGAATCCATGTGGCGAAGTGATAGAATAACTGACGGGAGGAGCCTGGAGGGCGATACACAACCGCCACTTGCAGGGAGACTAGTTTGAAGAGTCTAATGGTGTGGACTTCAAAAGAAGGAAACAGGGGCGTAACTACCACGGTCGCAGCGGTCGCCACTGCGACCGGGCCCGGGAGGTTAGGGGCCCGCCCTGAAGATAAACAGCTGATCGTGTCAGGAAGCGAGAGCTGCATTACTTCACTTGTAACTATACTATACGATCTCTTTTACAAGGGGCCGGCTCCGCCCCCTCCAGCCTCTTTACCTGTGACCTCGGGCTGACTGCCTGCCGCGTCATCTACTCTTTTACAGCCAGGGTATGGAGACAGTGACTGGCTGCTGTTTGTGACTGTGGATGCATGTCGGGCCGGCAGTGCAGGAAATGAAGATTCAGGTCAGGACTGGAGGCTGCAGACAGTGGCCGACACAGTTACAAAGTTGGTGACTTGTTTGTGACGCTCAGCTTCTGCTGCCTCCCTCTCCCATTAGCTCTGTAGTAATGGGCAGCCATGTGCTGGACAGGGTCAACAGTAACTATAATGCAGAAAAGTGGATCTGGCCCTTTTTGCATTATATCTTTATTATAACATGTAAAGATTCACCAAGCTGCCAGTGCTTGGAACACTAGAATCTGGGGGGATGGGGGATAAGGGACTGAGGCTGATCTATGAGTTGGTGGGGGTCACAATCCACAGAATCTGCCATACAATGAGTGTAAGCAGTCGGGGACGCATTTGGAGCAGTTTGTTGAAGGCAGCCAGGTCCTTTGCACTATATATGGCTAAATGACTGTGCACTGCTGAGTGCTATTACACTGTAACGCTATGTGCACAAGATGGAGATTTGTTTGCAGAAATTTCTGCACCAAGTCTGCATCTACCGGCAGGAGAAATGCTGCAGCAAAAACAAAGGGTTTTGCCACAATTTGGTGCATTATATGTATTTTTGGTTTCGTTTTTTTTTTCTCATTACATTTAATGGGGAAAACGCAGCATAAACACAGAAAGAATTGACATGCTGCAGTTTTTTTTTCTACAACCAAATCTGCAAGGAAAAGATCCTGAACGTGTTCACAATACTTCAGGATTCTCATTTACTATATTTTTCGCTTTGTTAGACGCACTTTTTTCCCCTGAAAACTGGCGGTAAAATGAGGATGCATCTTACAAAACAGATATGGCTTTATGAAGGCGGCGGTGATCAAGCAGGCTGATAGGATGCGCTCAGAGGTGTCGCGTGGACAGCATTGATCTGCGGGCAGGCGGGCTGTGAGGGTGTCTCAGCGGCGGGTGCATTGAGCTGACTGCAGGCTCAATTGAATCGCTCACAGTTCACGCGATGAACTTCAAGAAAATGGCCACAGAAGCAGCGCTTGCGCAGATTGACACAATGGACTTTAAGAAAATGCCCGTGGAGTCCTATCTACGCATGCGCCACCTCCGCAGCCATTTTCTTGAAGTCCATCTCGTCAAACGCGGATGATTCAATGGAGCCGGCAGTCAGCTCAATGCACCTGCCGCCGAGTTGCCTCCACAGACCACCCGCCGCCATGACACCCTGTGTTGTGAAACCTCCACAGCCCGCCCGCAGATCAATGGCGGCCGCTGCAACAACCTTGAGCGCATCCTGTGACACTGCTCCACCACCACCGCCCTGGTAAGCCATAGCCGAGGGATTCAAATGCGCCCATGGCTACACCCCGAGCCACAGCATCGCTGACCCTCCTGAGCCGCAACACCCCCTCCTCCAAGCCTGCAGAATCGCAACCCTCCTGTGACCTTCACAAGCCACTACACCACTGCCGCTCCCCCCTGGTGAGCATTAGGATTAAGACGCACTGGGATTATAAAATGGACCATTTTCAACATTAAAAGTTATTTTTTCCTATTTTCCTCCTCTAAATCTGGGGTGCATCTTATGCCAGAGAAGTATTTTATTTTTCATTTTATAAGGATTTCCTGCAGCAGCATTTACTGAACTGTACACTGACAAGCTGCAGAATTTATGCTAAACTGTGAACTGTATATATATACCTGTCCTCAGGGGTGTAACTACCACGGTCGCAGCGGTCGCGATTGCGACCAGGCCTCAGAGGTCAGGGGCCCGCGGCCGCCCGGCAGATCAGCAGCCAGCTCCTTTCTGTGAGAGGAGCTGCGCTGTTCTGCACCAGACCACGCGGCGGCTGCTATTTGACCCGGTCGCCGCCGCTGACACCGGGACCCCCTGTCTAGTGTCAGCAGTGGCGTCACCGCGCTCCCGTCTCTCACCGCGCTCCCGTCTCTCACCGCGCTCCCGTCTCTCACCGCGTTCCCGTCTCTCACCGCGCTCCCGTCTCTCACCGCGCTCCCGTCTCTCACCGCGCTCCCGTCTCTCACCGCGCTCCCGTCTCTCACCGCGCTCCCGTCTCTCACCGCGCTCTGCTTTGATATTGCATAGAGTAGCCGGCGCCGCTCTATGCATCATCAGTCTTCCCCCGTGTCTGCGCGGTGACATCCCTCCTGTGCGACTGCTGTGTGTGGTGAGAGCACAGAGCACAGGAGGACGCCGACCGGAGCCACGAGGGAACGATAACAGAAGTGAGGACGGACAACGGTGATCAAGTAGAGGTGAGGACAGAACTGCGGTGGAAGGAGGAGAGGTGAGTACTTGTTTTTTTAATTTTTTTTTTATAAATCAGTGAGTACACGGGGAGGCACTGGCTGCAGGACACATGGAGTCCTTGGGGAGGCACTGGCTGCAGGACACATGGAGTCCTTGGGGAGGCACTGGCTGCAGGACACATGGAGGCCCTGGGAGGTGCTGGTTGCAGGACACATGGAGTCCTTGGGGGGGAAATTTGTTGCAGGACACATGGAGTCCTTGGGGGGGTGGGGGGGAGGCTGGCTGCATGACTCATGGAGGCCTGGTAAGGGGCTTGCTGCATGACACATGGAGACCCTGGGGGGGCTGGCTGCATGACACATGGAGGTCTATGGGGCTGCATGATACATGGAGGTCTATGGGGCTGCATAATAAACATGAAGGACACTTATACCTGGACTATATAAGTGCATTGTACATGGAGGAGTATGGGGCTGCATAATACAATATGAAGGTTTATGGGGCTGCATTGTAATACATATAGGACTATGGGGGCTACATTATAATATATGGAGGACTATGGAGGCTACTTTATATATGGAGGACTATGGGGGTGCATTATAAAACATGGAGGACTGTGGTGCAGAATAATACATGGAGAACTATGGGGTGAATTATAACACATTGAGGACTATGGGAAATGCATTATAATACATGGAGGACTATGGAAGGGTATTCTAATATATGAAGGGTGATGTGGGACCCTTTATACTATATGGAAGGCTATGTGGGGGCCATTATAGTTTTTGAAGAACTATATACGAGGGGGGACAAAGATACAAACATGGGATGGGAACGTTTTATGCTGAGGAAAAAAGGCTCTTTCCCTCAGCACCCAGATTTCCCATGCTCTGATATGGGAAAGCTGGGTGCTGAGGGAATGATGTATAGCAGAGCATGGGAAAGCTGGGTGCCGAGGACAAGATGGATATCAGAACATGGGAAAGCTGTGTGCTGAGGGTAAGAGCCAAGTGTCAGCATCATTATCCTGTACCCTGAGTGTCAGTGTCATTATCCCGTACCCTAAGTGTCGGTGTATGTGTGAAGCCCCACAAGTGCAGTGTCGGTGCATTACCTTCAGGGACTCCACTCGGCTGGATCTTGTCACTGGTAGGAAATCTTCTATTTGTCGTGACGCCACTCTCAGAATTGCGGTCAGTGGGGACCGCCACTGCAGATTAAGGGATGCCTGGGGCTGATGGTGGGTGCAGTCGGGTGTAGTAGCCTCCTGAGAGTGAGGCAAGCCCCAGGGCCCTGTGTAGATGTGTAGAACCACAAGGCGCAGAATAACTCCACACAAGCAGAAGGTCTTTCAGGGGCTTTACTCACTTTAGATGGCAGGGTGAGTAACCCGGGCGTAGCTGGGATGAACCAGGCTGGAACCAGGTATCCTTCCGGCTGACTAATGATGGTGACTACCGACTCGCCTTCCTTAGCCCTTGGTGGTTTGGGGTAACCCCGACTTTTAGTCCCTATGGGGGTCACCCAGGGAAGTTGCTGAAGCCTCTCTCCCCTTCGGTTGCCGTTTGCTTGTCGCCTGGACCAGATCACTCCAGCTACTTGCCTCCTGTGAACTATGGGCCCTAACTGTGGCTACGTGGCTGCGGCTTTTGGGTGTTGTGGTGTGGGCTTTGAGGGCCCCACACCGGCAGGTTTAGCAAGGAAAGGTAGATCTATCCCCGCTCCGGGATCTGCCGCCCGTTTGGGCCTGGTACTCCCTAGCAGTCTCCTTACTTCCCACTCCGTGCTCTCTCTTTAGCTGAAGATGGATTTCGGGTAGCACTCCTAGGTGACCGTTCTCCCCCGTCGGTAGCCACTGCGCGGGCGCTGTTAGACTGCAACAGCCCCAGGGGTCTGCTCTCCTCGGAGCTCCCTGGACTTCTGCCCTAAGCCGGCTCACTGCTCCTCCTCTCCTGTTCTTGCCTACGCCACCTAGCAACCAGGCTCTCTTACCACACCCCTTGAGTGGAGATGGAGGCTTTTGGCCCCCTCCACTATTCCAGTGGAGGTGAAGGCTTTGCCCCCTCCTGGGATCCCCAGGGGTCCTCCCAAAGGTACATGTGTGAGACCTGATCACTATGCGCCTGTTTAGTCACACCTCGGTCAGCCTTCTGGATTACCTGTATTGTACTGTCCCCAGCATGGGTGCAGTACTCAGTGGTGCCTGACCAGGTCAGGGGCGCCACATTCCCCCTTAGTTATCACCAGCACGTCCTCGGGCTGCAAGACAACATTTTAAAATGCGTAAAACAGTAAAACATGGTAAAACATTTTAAAACCACCAGGTACCATATATCACCACCCTCCACCCACAAGTCCGTTAACCCACCCAAAACCCTTTCACGTTGGCCGCGCCTTCAGCCACTTCTGGCAGGATGTAGAGGCGGCTTTCATGGTCTGGTGGTTTCAGGGTATACCTGGCCTGGTGGATCCGCGCCTTCAGCCTCTTCTGGCAGGATGTAGAGGCGGCCTCCACAGTTGGTGCTGACCAGGTACCCTCTTTGTGGTGGAGAGCCAGGCCCCATAAACAGGCATGCTCTCTGGTTGCAGGTGAGCCAAGGCCCTATATACGGACGTGCTCCCTGGTTGCAGACGAGCCAAGCCCCTAAACAGGCTGACTCTGGTGGTGGTGCCTCTGGTGTAACTATTTACACTGCGAGAGTTTGTGGCTATAGCCAGTTCATAGCCTTAAGGTTCATTTCTCACATTAGTTTATGTGGGCACATTGCTTAAACTTGAAAACGTTGCAAAACTTCAAACTGGTCAAACAGTAACTTGGTGTACTTTACTTTATGCAGATCCCTCCTTACCAGGGCTTGGGCCTGTAGGGCTGCGGCACCTGTTGCTTTCTTGACCTCTTTCTTCGTCTGTGGTAGTCTCATCAGTGGGTTCTTTGTCTGTTCTTTCTCTATCTCTGTCTTTCCTTTCTTCTGTGTCTGTTTCTTTCTCTTTAGGACATGGTGTTACATCTAGCGCATACCAGCCTCTTTCTCCTTGATGCATGGTAAACTCCACTGTGTCTCCCATCCGTAGGTTTCTTCCAGGATGTCCTCTGGGCAAATGAGCTCTCACGTCTCTTCTATTGACAAAGATGCCTTCTTTCATACCAGGTGCTACTATGAAGCCGTATCCTGATTTTAGGCTGAAATCTTCTACAACTCCTCTACAAAGGGGTCCTCTGACCTGGGCTTTGGCTCTTCTCAGGAACCGTTTCTCCTGTAGGTCTCTGGCCGTTATTTCATCTTTCTTCTCTGGAGACTGCGGTGCAGGGAAAGACTGGGTTCTGCTACGGCGCCGTGTCTTGCGGGCTGGATTCGGCGGAGTACAGCTTACAAGCTCCCAGGTGAGGCTTTTAGGCAAATCCTCTTCAGCAGACGGTGTCAGGTCTTCTTCATCCCAGCGGGAATATGGCAACATCTCCGGCTCTGGGCATGGATCCACTGCTGGTGGCTCCTGAGTCAGCTCCTCAGTTTCCTGGCCTCCCCTCCCCCTTAGTTCTTCTGAGCACTCCTTTGGTGGCAGTGCTGGGGATGGACTTTCTTCAGCAGGCCCAGGCGGGGGACTCTTTGGCGTGATTGCTGCAAGAGTTGCCGGAATTCTCTTGGGGGTGTGCGGAGGAAGCAAATACTGGTCCACCAACTCTTGTGGGAATTGAGCCTCCAGGTCAGCCTTCAGTCTCCAGTATTCGGGGTCCTCCCCCAGCGTGGGCTTCCTAGCAGGGACCTCCTTGGACTGGGGAGCGGTGTCTGCTCTGGCCTTGCAGGCCGGGGTAAATGGTGATACAATCTTATCTTGGCGGGCCGCGCCTGGCACGGCGACGGCCTGGTCTTGGCGGGCCGCGCCTGGCATGGCGGCGGCCTGGATCAGCGTCGCTGTCGCGGCCTGGATTGGCGTCGCAGCTGCGATGGGGTCTTTGCAGGCTGGGCTGGGCGTCGCTGCAGCGATCTGGGCTTGGCGGGCCGCACCTGGCGTGGCTGCGGCCTGGTTCAGCACCTCACTTGCGGCGCGGACGAGCGTTGCTGCTGCGGTGGGGTCTCGGCGGGCCGGGCCTAGCATGGCGGCGGCCTGGGTCAGCGTCACACCTGCGGCGCGGATGAGGGTCGCGGTGGCAGCCGGTTCTTTGCGGGCCGAGCAGGGCATCGCTGCGGCGGCCTGGGCTTGGCGGGCCGCACCTGGAGTGGCTGCGGCCTGGCTCAGCGTCGCCGCGCCGGGCGCCTCTTCAGGGACCGCGGGCGTGGCAGCAGGGGTCGGGGCATCCGGGCTGGCAGGGGCAACACTGGACTCACCCATCGGTAGCATCATCGGGGTCTGAGTCATCACCGCCCGGTCTGGCACTCGGCGCGCGGCTCTCTCTTCATAGGCCTGAACCGCCGCGGTCATTCCCAGGAACTCCGCACGTCCCTCTCGGATCTGCCTTCCGACCCTGGCTTCCAGTTGATCGCAGAACTCGGCAAGCTCCCGACACCACCAGGCAGCGGAGCCTGGCTCTGGGTCTCTGTTTTCAGACGCCATTTTCTCTAACAGCAGGCTTCTGGCTCCCTTTCTGTCCCGACGTCTCTGAACGCCTCCGCTCTCATCACTTGCGAGGTCAGGACTCTGCAGGGGATCTCTGGGTAGCCACACCTCTTCGTGGGCGGTAACTTCTCCCAGCGCGGGCTGCTGTTGTTTTTCAGCGCGCTTTTCATGGTAGCAATATGGCGGCGCTTCCAATTTTTCAAGCGGACCGCCCAGGCACATGGTCACCTGTCTGAACAGGTCTAGTCCTTATCCTGTTCGTGACGCCAGATGTGAAGCCCCACAAGTGCAGTGTCGGTGCATTACCTTCAGGGACTCCACTCGGCTGGATCTTGTCACTGGTAGGAAATCTTCTATTTGTCGTGACGCCACTCTCAGAATTGCGGTCAGTGGGGACCGCCACTGCAGATTAAGGGATGCCTGGGGCTGATGGTGGGTGCAGTCGGGTGTAGTAGCCTCCTGAGAGTGAGGCAAGCCCCAGGGCCCTGTGTAGATGTGTAGAACCACAAGGCGCAGAATAACTCCACACAAGCAGAAGGTCTTTCAGGGGCTTTACTCACTTTAGATGGCAGGGTGAGTAACCCGGGCGTAGCTGGGATGAACCAGGCTGGAACCAGGTATCCTTCCGGCTGACTAATGATGGTGACTACCGACTCGCCTTCCTTAGCCCTTGGTGGTTTGGGGTAACCCCGACTTTTAGTCCCTATGGGGGTCACCCAGGGAAGTTGCTGAAGCCTCTCTCCCCTTCGGTTGCCGTTTGCTTGTCGCCTGGACCAGATCACTCCAGCTACTTGCCTCCTGTGAACTATGGGCCCTAACTGTGGCTACGTGGCTGCGGCTTTTGGGTGTTGTGGTGTGGGCTTTGAGGGCCCCACACCGGCAGGTTTAGCAAGGAAAGGTAGATCTATCCCCGCTCCGGGATCTGCCGCCCGTTTGGGCCTGGTACTCCCTAGCAGTCTCCTTACTTCCCACTCCGTGCTCTCTCTTTAGCTGAAGATGGATTTCGGGTAGCACTCCTAGGTGACCGTTCTCCCCCGTCGGTAGCCACTGCGCGGGCGCTGTTAGACTGCAACAGCCCCAGGGGTCTGCTCTCCTCGGAGCTCCCTGGACTTCTGCCCTAAGCCGGCTCACTGCTCCTCCTCTCCTGTTCTTGCCTACGCCACCTAGCAACCAGGCTCTCTTACCACACCCCTTGAGTGGAGATAGAGGCTTTTGGCCCCCCTCCACTATTCCAGTGGAGGTGAAGGCTTTGCCCCCTCCTGGGATCCCCAGGGGTCCTCCCAAAGGTACATGTGTGAGACCTGATCACTATGCGCCTGTGTAGTCACACCTCGGTCAGCCTTCTGGATTACCTGTATTGTACTGTCCCCAGCATGGGTGCAGTACTCAGTGGTGCCTGACCAGGTCAGGGGCGCCACATATGTAGAGGGGGGGGCCCCGGTACAAATTTTGCACCAGGGCCCATCAAATTCTAGTTACGCCACTGGAAGGAAACATGAGTGAGCGGATGACTTGGAAAGCACACTGGGATGAAAGGAGCAGACAAAACCTCCACCTGGACTGTTCTCAAGTCTGGGGGTATGTGAGAATTGTAGCCCACCATATGAGAGAGCAGCAGCAGCGGTGGTGGTGTCAGCATGCTGGATCCTGGTTTCTGTAAGAGCAAGAAGGTTAAGGGATTTGGAGAGGAAGAAATCTTGAATGTAGAGGAGTTTGTTGCACACTGACAGTGAATTCCAGGAGAATGCAATTAAAAAAGGGGCAGGAGAACGTGAGCACTGGATATTGGTAAGATTGGCAGGGTTCTATGTGTTGCAGGATGAGATTTATATGTACTAAAGGATGGGGGGCCGGGGTTGAGGGAGATGTCACCAGCGGCTAGCAGGAGGAGGAAAAAGAGAAAGAGCAGGTGGTTCAATGTTTTGTGTGTGAGCATTTTGTGTGTTGTGTGGGGGTAGTGGATGGTTTTGAATGGTTGAAAAATGTCAGTAAGGCCAGTTTCACACATCCTTCTTTTTGCCGGTTTGGCGGATGCGGCGAACTCCCATACAGTGAATACAGTACAATGACAGCACTGTAACTTCTGGGTCACATGCGCCGGTCACATGCTGTCATTGTTGCGCTGCCAGTGTACTGTAAACACTGCCGGATCCTTCAAAACGGCAAAAAGTCGGATATGTGAAACCGGCCTAAGGCCTCAATGTTATACATGGGAGAAGGAAGGAGAGCGGCTGATATAGAGAGAAGGCACAGAATGTGTAAGAGGGGGCATAGGTGAGGGAGGGCAGAGACTAATACATATAATAAATAAAAAGATAAGACAAATGAATAGTGTAATAGAGCAGAACCAGAATAATGCTTGTGAGATTGTGTGGCCCAGCGTCCCTGTATCCTGCCCTGTCCACATGCCGTGATTAAAGGGGTGGTTCACCCATTTTTTTTATTTTCTGTAGGAGTTCTACTTACAATTCTAGGTATTTTCTCCATTGGCTTGTATTTCCATTTCTGGCACTGAGCGGCGCTATCCTGCACGCTCAGTGCCTGTCACATGACCCCCTGGAGCTGTGGCCGCCAATATCCTCTGACGTCCCGGCAAGTTCCGGGCTCTCAAACTTGACGGGTACGTCAGAGGAGGCTGGAGCTACTCAGATTGAGTGACAGGGCTGTGGGCGGTGACTACCGCACGTCACAGCCCAGCATCGAGGGGAGGAGCCGGAGGACGTCAGTGTGGAGCCGGCTAAGCGTCCTGCAGATGGTGAGGCACAGGGCGCCAGTGTGCAGTACAGGGGGGGGGTTCTTCAGCTGAAATCCCCCCCTGCACGTAAGTATGTGCTCACACTCTCCACCCCGCCCGCTCTGCTGCGATGTCAGGAGAGCGGCCGGTGTCGGGCAGTGTGATCATGGGCTCCTCCCAGTAGCACTGCAGGACGCAGCAAGACACTGACAGGCATGTCACCGCTGTGCTCTGCCACCTGTCCTGCTGCATGGGACCAACTGTCTGCACTCTGTCACCTGCACCTCAAGTCACAGAGTGGAGACAGTTGGTGACAGAGCACCTCTGCCCCCCCCCTCTCTTCTTTCCCCACTCTCTTCTCTCCCCCCACTCTTCTCCCCCTCCTCTCTTCCCCCTCTTCTCTGCCCTCCTCTTTTCCCGCTCTCTCTCTTTTCCCTCCCCTTCTCTCTTCTTCCCCCCTCTCTCTTCTTCCCTCCCTCTCTTCTCCCCCCTCTCTCTTCCCCCCCCTCTTCTCCCCCCTCTCTCTTCTCCCCCTCTCTCTTCTCCCCCCCTCTCTCTTCTCCCCCCCTCTCTCTTCTCCCCCCCTCTCTCTTCTCCCCCCTCTCTCTTTTCCCCCCTCTCTCTTTTCCCGCTCTCTTCTCCCCCCCTCGCTCTCTTCTCCCCCCCTTTGCTCTCTTCTCCCCCCTCACTCTCTTCTCCCCCCCTCGCTCTCTCCTCCCCCCCTCGCTCTCTTTTCCTCCCCCCCTTGCTTTCTTTTCCTTCCCCCCTCGCTCTCTTTCCCCCCTCGCTCTTTCCCACCCCTTGCTCTTTCCCCCCCTCGCTCTCTTTTCCTCCCCCTCGCTCTCTTTTCCTCCCCCTCGCTCTCTTTTCCTCCCCCCTCACTTTCTTTTCCCCTCCCCCTCGCTCTCTTTTCCTCCCCCCTCGCTCTCTTTTCCTCCCCCCCTCGCTCTCTTTTCCTCCCCCCCTCGCTCTCTTTTCCTCCCCCCCTCGCTCTCTTTTCCTCCCCCTTGCTCTCTTTTCCTCCCCCCTTGCTTTCTTTTCCTCCCCCCCTCGCTCTCTTTTCCTCCCCCTCGCTCTCTTTTCCTCCCCCCCTCGCTCTCTTTTTCTCCCCCCCTCGCTCTCTTTTCCTCCCCCCTCGCTCTCTTTTCCTCCCCCCTCGCTCTCTTTTCCTCCCCCTCGCTCTCTTTTCCTCCCCCCCTCGCTCTCTTTTCCTCCCCCCCCCTTGCTCTCTTTTCCTCTTTTCCTCCCCCCCGCTCGCTCTCTTTTCCTCCCCCCCGCTCGCTCTCTCTCTTTTCCCTCGCTCTCTCCTGGCATGGTCAGTACAGAAATCTCTCCATCGTGGAGGGGTGAGAGGGAGTAATAAACATGGAGTCCCTACTGTGTCTGTGTATTTATTTCTAATAAAGTATTTTTCTCTGTGTGATGTCTTTTTTTTTTTTTTAAACCCTTTGTTGGAGATTCTTAATGGCCAGGTCAAACTTGGCCTGACATTAAGACTCTCGGGCTTTATACCAGCTGGTAAAACATAGCTGGTATTAACCCCTTATTACCCAGCGTGCCACCTGCCACCAGGGCCACTGGAAGAGTTGGATACAGCGCCTGAAGATGGCGCTTCTATGAAAGCGCCATTTTCTGGGGCAGCTGTGGACTGCAATTCGCAGTGGGGGGCCCAGAAAGTTTGGGCACCCTGCACTGCGGATTCCAATCCCCAGCTGCCTAGTTGTACCTGGCTGGACTCAAAAATTCGGCGAAGCCCACATCATTTTTTTTTTTTTAATTATTTCATGACATTCATGAAAAAAAAAGGGCTTCTCTATATTTTTGGTTCCCAGCCGGGTACAACTAGGCAGCTGGGGGTTGGGGGCAGCCCGTAGCTGCCTGCTGTACCTGGCTACAATACAAAAAGATGGTGAAGCCCACGTCATTTTCTTAAAAAAGTTTTCAGGGAAAAACCTTTATAAAAAAAAAATTGCTTCCCTGGATTTCTATTGCCAGTGAAAGTAACACCAAGCAGCGGGGCTAGCAGCCAGTAGCTGCTTTGGTTACCCTTAGCAATAGAAAATGCAGCGGGAGCCCACAAACAATGTGATTTTTTGTGTTTTTTTATTTTTAATGAATTTTTTTTTTAAAAAACTTGGCATGGGCTTCGCCCATCGAGCACCAGAGCATTTTACTGCTCATTCATCCCAAGTAATCAGATGACTCCAGTGTCGGCCGATTACTTGTTCTGTGTCCCCCCTGCATCCATCGCAGCGTGTACGGGCTGTGAGGTCACCTGAGTTCAGTCCAGCACTGGAGTCAGCTCATCTGAACTCAGCTGAACTCCAGCCTGCACATGCTGTGATGGATCCAGGGGGAAACAGAACAAGGTCTAAGCTACACGGCGAGAAAAACCGTGCGAGTGGAGTGCGATAAAACATCGCATTCCACTCGGACCATTATTAGCCTGTGTGTCAGCACACATGAGCGATTATTTTCTCAGCCCTAATTGGACCGAGAAAACAATAGCAGCATGCTGCGACTGTAATGCAAGACTCTCTCTTTTACCCATTCAAGTGTATGGGGTGAGAGAAAAATCGCACTGCACTTGCGGTACATCGGTGGACTACGGAGGAGAGAGGGAGAGAAATCCCTCCCACCCCTCCTCAGTGCTGGCCCACCCCTCGAGTGCCGGACCGCCCCCCGTAGCTGAGGTCTGCTCGCACAGTCGGACCTCAGTCGCAGGGACACACGCATGTGACTCAGCTCTGCTGTACTGAGCGTGAGCCAAGTGTAATGCGAGGGGATCGCAGTAATCCCCGTGTGGCCCCAGCCTAGAGAGATGAATGAATGCATGAATAGAGGGCTGGATAGATAGATAGATAGATGAGAAAGAGATATATAATGTCCCACCCCCTTGCATATTCTAAGCTGGCACCCTTTTGTGACTTTCATGTGGCATTAAGGTGCTTAGTCTTGTATTTAGCCAAAAATAAATAATTTAAAAAAATGACATGCGGTCCCCCTATCTTTTGTAGCCAGCTAGGGTAAAGCAAACTGCTGCAGCCTGCAAACCACAGCTGGCAGCTTCACCTTGGCTGGTAATCCAAAACAGAGGGCACCCCACGCTGTTATTTTAAATTAAATAATTTAAAACAAAAAACACGGGGTCCCCCGAAATTGGATCACCAGCCAAGGTAAAGCGGACAGCTGTGGTCTGGTATTCTCAGACTAGGGAGGTTCACCATTATTGGACACTCCCCAGCCTAAAAATAGCAGGCTGCAGCCGCCCCAGAAGTAGCGCATCCATTAGATGCACCAGTCCTGGTGCTTTTCCCAGCTCATCCCGTTGCCCTGGTGCGGTGGCAAACGGGGTAATATATGGGGTTACTACCAGATGTGTAATGTCACCTGGCATCAAGCCCTGGAGTTAGTGATGTCAGGCGTGTATCAGATACCCGACCTCACCAACCCAGGCAGTAATAAAAAAACAAAACTAGACAACAAACACATTTTTATTTGAAAAAACACTACCCAACACATTCCTTCTTTCACCAATTTATTAGAAAGAAAAACAAATCCAGGTCTGGTGTAATACAAGGGGGTCCCACGACGATCCATACCATAGTCAATGTCCCAGTCAATGAAGAACAGAATGTTCCCTATTTGCTGGGAGAGCCGTGCAGTGACCTGAGCTAACATCAATAGGTCAGCCCAGGTCACTGCAGGGCATGACGAGTGCTGCTATCAGGAGGTTAGCGAGGCATATTACCTGCGATGATCGCTGAACTCCTGACAGCAGCGCTGTCACCGAGTTCAATGACCGCCGCCTTCACAAACCAAGTATCGCGAGCGGCCCGTGACGTCACCACTAGTCACAGTCTCGGGTCGACAGCGAGAGGTGATGTGACAAGCGGCGGGCATAGAAGGCAGTGACGACCGCTGACGTCAGGAGGGCAGGACTTCATCACCGTAGGTAATGAACTTACTAACCTCCTGACGGTAGCGCTTTTCATCTCCGCGGCTGCTGACACTGCAGTGCGGGCCGCAGCTGACACTGCTGAGCGGGCAGCCGCGGGGCTGGGGCTGGAGCGGGACACTGACTGCACGGGCACCCGACGGAAGTCACACAGAAGTGTTTCTGCGTTGCTTCCGGGAATTTTGTGCACCCATTGACTTGTATTGAGTCACGGTTCGTTATTACGGAACAGAATAGGACATATTCCATAATAACGAAGCGGACATACGGCATCCGATGTTTTTTTTTTGTAGGATCGGATGCACATGGAAGTGCTACCGTGTGCCATGTGATCCTACACAAAAGACATTGAAAAGATGGTCCTGCCTGTGGGGCCGCAAAAAAACAGGAACTGACCAGGACAAACGGAACGGTCATGTGAATGAGCCCACCTGCAGCCATTGCAGCGTGTGCGGGCTGTGAGATCAGGATAAAGTCCCGCTGCAGAACAATCCGGTAAAATAACGGGTGCATGCGCTGCACATTTAATCCACAGGATCCGGTCATATGCGGTTTGCGGATGATACGGACGACACACAGACTAGGCAAGAGGGAAAATAGCAATCTCATCACCCCGCCACTTTTTTTTCCCCAAATTATTTTTTTCACATGTTGCGCCGGCTAATAATCAGAATTTCTGTACACACACACACACACACACTCTCCTCCCCTGGCTGTGCAGAGCTGGCAGCTTCAGATGTCTCTGTGTGATTGCTCTCAGTGCATCCACACAGGGAAGAGGCAGGGAGGAGGCTTTGGGTGGAGAGGAGAGTGGGGTGTTACACACAATGGGTGTGTTAGATAAGCCAGACACCGCCCTAGAGCCACAAAGAATTCTGGGACTTGTAGGAACTGAACACAGGAAGTCAGAGGAGAGATTAACCCCATCAGAGCTGGAGCCAGCAATGAGCATGTGCTGCTAGTGCACAATAAAAGGTAATTTTGCTGAAAAAACATAATAGATGTGTTGAGGGGCACATATTAGCAAGATTTATCAGAAAAAAAAAAAAACAGTTTTGGTAACTGGACAACTTCTTTAATAATAAAGAGAGAACTCCGGCACTCTACCTCAATGTAGTCAGACAAGAAAAAGGTTTCTTTTTATATATGTATTTTTATTGAAGAAAAGGAATTCATGCATATATGATGTCCAAAAATTAACGTTTCAACCATAATATGGTCTTCATCAAAAGGACCATCTAAATACAAGTGTAGAAATAAATTAATACAAAAACAAACAGCAAATGGACAAAAATACATGTTGTCAATACAGGACATAGGTAAAATCGAGGTAAGAGAGGAAGAGATCCATTAGGAAATGTGACCATTGCTAATAGAACATTGGAGGTGTGTCCTGACCAAAACCATCACCATGACACAAACTTAGAGGTGCCTGCACAGTGAGGATAAACCATGATAATCTATGGAGTATAACGCATGAAGCTAACATTACCTGTGATTATCAGGCAAGGTGAGTTGTTACTAGGCGATGCGTTGCGGCAAGTACCAAGGGGAAGATACTCAAGAGCATGAATCTACATACAATCTATCAAGATAAAAAACAGAGGTCGGTCTAAAATACTGGATATTTGGTGTCTAAATTATTAGTCTATATGAGCCTAAAGGGAAACTGATACCTTAGGTCTATCGATCGTAGGTATGTACACAACCGCTATACTGGTATAGCCCAATCATATTCTATATTCAGGTACAGCCACAGTCTTATCTACATGGAGGAAAAGATACAATAAACAATGGTTCCATGAATTTGGTCATAATGTAAAGGGGCCAACTCACATGTAATCGTCCTGTTAATAGGTATGATTGTGCAGTGGGAGGGAAGCAGTGGCTTGCCCCTTTATCCTGGAAGAAAAATTTATAGTATACACTGAGACTAAGAGTAATCCTGTGACTAAGGACATTGTAGCAATATGGCGAGACCTACCTATAAGCATAGCAGAGTAGTATCAGAATCCAGGATAAGTATGGGCTTGTATACTATAATGAATGTGCAATTATATATCCTTTATGTAATCTTTACTGCAGCCCATAGGGATACGTGCCACTGTGCATAGATACGTAGTAAGGAAATTCTAGTATAAAAAGAGAGTCATAGTGAGGATACTTATCTCTAATCATTAGAACATAGGGATCAAAGCATAGATGGTAGACCTGATCAGGTTCCTAAATGGGTAATGGATATCACCTAATGGGTGCCGGACTATCTAAAAAATAAAAGGAGGACATAAGAAAAAATAAGTGCTGAATCGCCTCACGGCATCACCATGCAACTCACCTGAACCTGTGTGATAGGACAATTGGACCTGTTCCCTCTGCGTGGCGGTGATAAATGCCAGATAGAGGGAGTTTATAAAGGGAGACCTGTGTGAGTCACTTCCTGTGATCGTATTGAGGAAGTGAGGGAGTGGAATCTGCGACCCCTTAGTCATCAAACACGCCTTGGTTTGGTGTAGATTTATTGATGACATTTTTCTTATCTGGGATGGGAGCTTGGAATCTTTGATGGAGTTCTTCAATTACATTAATTCCTGCACGACAGGTCTCTCGTTTACAATACATCATGACCTAAACCAGATTAATTTCCTGGACTGCATGATAATTAAACAGGAAGATGGGACTTTGGCAACAGATATTTATTCCAAACCTACA